>NC_056745.1:1160379305-1160686344 GCF_019279795.1 Protopterus annectens
AAATTTTGGGAGGTCAAAGCTTGTTCTTGGAGTTAATCTAGTTTTAGTAATCTACCCTGATGCTTCTGTCCTTAAAATGTACTAGATGTCTTAGTGTGAGATGATCCAGTCTGGCCTTTTCTATGGTGCAAGAGGCAGGCATCCCATACATAGGAGGAAAGAAGAGGGACACCTGCTACAGATGTGCGATACATATCTTAAAGAAGAGGGACACCTGCTAAAGATATTTGATACATATCTTAAAGAAGAGGGACACCTGCTACAGATATGTGATACATATCTTAAAGAAGAGGGACACCTGCTACAGATGTGTGATACATATCTTAAAGAAAAGGGACACCTGCTACAGATGTGTGATACATATCTTAAAGAAGAGGGACACCTGCTACAGATATGTGATACATATCTTAAAGAAGAGGGACACCTGCTACAGATATGTGATACATATCTTAAAGAAGAGGGACACCTGCTACAGATGTGTGATACATATCTTAAAGAAGAGGGACACCTGCTACAGATATGTGATACATATCTTAAAGAAGAGGGACACCTGTTACAGATGTGTGATGCATATCTTAAAGAAGAGGGACACCTGTTACAGATGTGTGATACATATCTTAAAGAAGAGGGACACCTGCTACAGATGTGTGATACATATCTTAAAGAAGAGGGACACCTGCTACAGATGTGTGATACATATCTTAAAGAAGAGGGACACCTGCTACAGATGTGTGATACATATCTTAAAGAAGAGGGACACCTGCTACAGATGTGTGATACATATCTTAAAGAAGAGGGACACCTGCTACAGATTTGTGATACATATCTTAACGAAGAGGGACACCTGCTACAGATGTGTGATACATATCTTAAAGAAGAGGGACACCTGCTACAGATATGTGATACATATCTTAAAGAAGAGGGACACCTGCTACAGATGTGTGATACATATCTTAAAGAAGAGGGACACCTGCTACAGATGTGTGATACATATCTTAAAGAAGAGAGACACCTGCTACAGATGTGTGATACATATCTTAAAGAAGAGGGACACCTGCTACAGATGTGTGATACATATCTTAAAGAAGAGGGACACCTGCTACAGATGTGTGATACATATCTTAAAGAAGAGGGACACCTGCTACAGATGTGTGATACATATCTTAAAGAAGAGGGACACCTGCTACAGATGTGTGATACATATCTTAAAGAAGAGGGACACCTGTTACAGATGTGTGATACATATCTTAAAGAAGACGGGCACCTGCTACAGATGTGTGATACATATCTTAAAGAAGAGGGACACCTGCTACAGATTTGTGATACATATCTTAAAGAAGTGGGACACCTGCTACAGATGTGTGATACATATCTTAAAGAAAAGGGACACCTGCTACAGATGTGTGATACATATCTTAAAGAAGAGGGACACCTGCTACAGATGTGTGATACATATCTTAAAGAAGAGGGACACCTGCTACAGATGTGTGATACATATCTTAAAGAAGAGGGACACCTGCTACAGATGTGTGATAAATATCTTAAAGAAGAGGGACACCTGCTACAGATGTGCGATACATATCTTAAAGAAGTGGGACACCTGCTACAGATGTGTGATACATATCTTAAAGAAGAGGGACACCTGCTACAGATATGTGATAAATATCATAAAGAAGAGGGACACCTGCTACAGATGTGTGATACATATCTTAAAGAAGAGGGACACCTGCTACAGATGTGTGATACATATCTTAAAGAAGAGGGACACCTGCTACAGATGTGTGATACATATCTTAAAGAAGAGGGACACCTGCTACAGATGTGTGATACATATCTTAAAGAAGAGGACACCTGCTACAGATGTGTGATACATACCTTAAAGAAAAGGGACACCTGCTACAGATGTGTGATACATATCTTAAAGAAGAGGGACACCTGCTACTGATATGTGATAAATATCTTAAAGAAGAGGACACCTGCTACAGATGTGTGATAAATATCTTAAAGAAGAGGGACACCTGCTACAGATTTGTGGTACATATCTTATAGAAAAGGGACACCTGCTACAGATGTGTGATACATATCTTAAAGAAGAGGGACACCTACTACAGATATGTGATACATATCGTAAAGAAGAGGGACACCTGCTACAGATGTGTGATACATATCTTAAAGAGAGGACACCTGCTACAGATGTGTGATACATATCTTAAAGAAGAGGACACCTGCTACAGATGTGCGATACATATCTTAAAGAAGAGGGACACCTGCTACAGATGTGTGATACATATCTTAAAGAAGAGGGACACCTGCTACAGATGTGTGATACATATCTTAAAGAAGAGGGACACCTGCTACAGATGTGTGATACATATCTTAAAGAAGAGGGACACCTGCTACTGATGTGTGATACATATCTTAACGAAGAGGACACATTCTACAGATGTGTGATACATATCTTGAAGAAGAGGGACACCTGCTACAGATGTGTGATACATATCTTAAAGAAGAGGGTCACCTGCTACAGATGTGTGATACATATCTTAAAGAAGAAGGACACCTGCTACAGATTTGAGATACATATCTTAATGCAGAGGGACACCTGCTACAGATGTGTGATACATATCTTAAAGAAGAGGGACACCTGCTACAGATGTGTGATACATATCTTAAAGAAGAGGGACACCTGCTACAGATGTGTGATACATATCTTAAAGAAGAGGGACACCTGCTACAGATGTGTGATACATATCTTAAAGAAGAGGACACCTGCTACAGATGTGCGATACATATCTTAACAAAGAGGGACACCTGCTACAGATGTGTGATACATATCTTAAAGAAGAGGGACACCTGCTACAGATATGTGATACATATCTTAAAGAAGAGGGACACCTGTTACAGATGTGTGATACATATCTTAAAGAAGAGGGACACCTGTGACAGATGTGTGATACATATCTTAATGAAGAGGGACACCTGCTACAGATGTGAGATACATATCTTAAAGAAGAGGGACACCTGCTACAGATGTGTGATACATATCTTAACGAAGAGGGACACCTGCTACAGATGTGTGATACATATCTTAACGAAGAGGGACACCTGCTACAGATGTGTGATACATATCTTAAAGAAGAGGGACACCTGCTACAGATGTGTGATACATATCTTAAAGAAGAGGGACACCTGCTACAGATGTGTGATACATATCTTAAAGAAGAGGGACACCTGCTACAGATGTGTGATACATATCTTAAAGAAAAGGGACACCTGCTACAGATGTGTGATACATATCTTAAAGAAGAGGGACACCTGCTACTGATATGTGATAAATATCTTAAAGAAGAGGACACCTGCTACAGATGTGTGATACATATCTTAAAGAAGAGGGACACCTGCTACAGATGTGTGATACATATCTTAAAGAAGAGGGACACCTGCTACAGATGTGTGATACATATCTTAAAGAAGAGGGACACCTGCTACAGATGTGTGATACATATCTTAAAGAAGAGGGACACCTGCTACAGATGTGTGATACATATCTTAAAGAAAAGGGACACCTGCTACAGACATGTGATAAATATCTTAAAGAAGAGGACACCTGCTACAGATGTGTGATACATATCTTAAAGAAGAGGGACACCTGCTACAGATGTGTTAAATATCTTAAAGAAGAGGACACCTGCTACAGATGTGTGATACATATCTTAAAGAAGAGGGACACCTGCTACAGATATGTGATAAATATCTTAAAGAAGAGGGACACCTGCTACAGATGTGTGATACATATCTTAAAGAAGAGGGACACCTGCTACAGATGTGTTACATATCTTAAAGAAAAGGGACACCTGCTACAGATGTGTGATACATATCTTGAAGAAGAGGGACACCTGCTACAGACATGTGATACATATCTTAAAGAAGAGGGACACCTGCTACAGATGTGTGATACATATCTTAAAGAAGAGGGACACCTGCTACAGATGTGTGATACATATCTTAAAGAAGAGGGACACCTGCTACAGATGTGTGATACATATCTTAAAGAAGAGGACACCTGCTACAGATGTGTGATACATATCTTAAAGAAGAGGGACACCTGCTACAGATGTGTGATACATATCTTAAAGAAGAGGGACACCTGCTACAGATGTGTGATACATATCTTAAAGAAGAGGGACACCTGCTACAGATGTGTGATACATATCTTAAAGAAGAGGGACACCTGCTACAGATGTGTGATACATATCTTAAAGAAGAGGGACACCTGCTACAGATGTGTGATACATATCTTAAAGAAGAGGGACACCTGCTACAGATGTGCGATACATATCTTAAAGAAGAGGGACACCTGCTACAGATGTGTGATACATATCTTAAAGAAGAGGGACACCTGCTACAGATGTGTGATACATATCTTAAAGAAGAGGGACACCTGCTACAGATGTGTGATACATATCTTAAAGAAGAGGGACACCTGCTACAGATGTGTGATACATATCTTAAAGAAGACGGACACCTGCTACAGATGTGTGATACATATCTTGAAGAAGAGGGATACCTGCTACAGATGTGTGATACATATCTTAATGAAGAGGGACACCTGCTACAGATGTGTGATACATATCTTAAAGAAGAGGGACACCTGCTACAGATGTGTGATACATATCTTAACGAAGAGGGACACCTGCTACAGATGTGTGATACATATCTTGAAGAAGAGGACACCTGCTACAGATGTGTGATACATATCTTAAAGAAGAGTGACACCTGCTACAGATGTGTGATACATATCCTATAGAAGAGGGACACCTGCTACAGATGTGTGATACATATCTTAAAGAAGAGGGACACATGCTACAGATGTGTGATACATATCTTAAAGAAGAGGACACCTGCTACAGATGTGTGATACATATCTTAAAGAAGAGGGACACCTGCTACAGATATGTGATACATATCTTAAAGAAGAGGGACACCTGCTACAGATGTGTGATACATATCTTAAAGAAGAGGGACACCTGCTACAGATGTGTGATACATATCTTAAAGAAGAGGGACACCTGCTACAGATGTGTGATACATATCTTAAAGAAGAGGGACACCTGCTACAGATGTGTGATACATATCTTAAAGAAGAGGGACACCTGCTACAGATGTGTGATACATATCTTAAAGAAGAGGGACACCTGCTACAGATGTGTGATACATATCTTAAAGAAGAGGGACACCTGCTACAGATGTGTGATACATATCTTAAAGAAGAGGGACACCTGCTACAGATGTGTGATACATATCTTAACAAAGAGGGACACCTGCTACAGATGTGTGATACATATCTTAAAGAAGAGGGACACCTGCTACTGATGTGTGATACATATCTTAAAGAAGAGGGACACCTGCTACAGATGTGTGATACATATCTTAAAGAAGAGGGACACCTGCTACAGATGTGTGATACATATCTTAAAGAAGAGGGACACCTGCTACAGATGTGTGATACATATCTTAAAGAAGAGGGCACCTGCTACAGATGTGTGATACATATCTTAAAGAAGAGGGACACCTGCTACAGATGTGTGATACATATCTTAAAGAAGAGGGACACCTGCTACAGATGTGTGATACATATCTTAAAGAAGAGGGACACCTGCTACAGATGTGTGATACATATCTTAACGAAGAGGGACACCTGCTACAGATGTGTGATACATATCTTAAAGAAGAGGGACACCTGCTACAGATATGTGATACATATCTTAAAGAAGAGGGACACCTGCTACAGATATGTGATACATATCTTAAAGAAGAGGGACACCTGCTACAGATGTGTGATACATATCTTAAAGAAGAGGGACACCTGCTACAGATGTGTGATACATATCTTAACGAAGAGGGACACCTGCTACAGATGTGTGATACATATCTTAAAGAAGAGGGACACCTGCTACAGATGTGTGATACATATCTTAAAGAAGAGGGACACCTGCTACAGATGTGTGATACATATCTTAAAGAAGAGGGACACCTGCTACAGATGTGTGATACATATCCTATAGAAGAGGGACACCTGCTACAGATTTGTGATACATATCTTAACGAAGAGGGACACCTGCTACAGATGTGCGATACATATCTTAAAGAAGAGGGACACCTGCTACAGATGTGTGATACATATCTTAAAGAAGAGGGACACCTGCTACAGATGTGTGATACATATCTTAAAGAAGAGGGACACCTGCTACAGATATGTGATACATATCTTAAAGAAGAGGGACACCTGCTACAGATGTGTGATACATATCTTAAAGAAGAGGGACACCTGCTACAGATGTGTGATACATATCTTAACGAAGAGGGACACCTGCTACAGATGTGTGATACATATCTTAAAGAAGAGGGACACCTGCTACAGATGTGTGATACATATCTTAAAGAAGAGGGACACCTGCTACAGATTTGTGATACATATCTTAAAGAAGGACACCTGCTACAGATGTGTGATACATATCTTAAAGAAGAGGGACACCTGCTACAGATGTGTGATACATATCTTAAAGAAGAGGGACACCTGCTACAGATGTGTGATACATATCTTAAAGAAGAGGACACCTGCTACAGATGTGCGATACATATCTTAAAGAAGAGGGACACCTGCTACAGATGTGTGATACATATCTTAACGAAGAGGGACATCTGCTACAGATGTGTGATACATATCTTAAAGAAGAGGGACACCTGCTACAGATGTGTGATACATATCTTAAAGAAGAGGGACACCTGCTACAGATGTGTGATACATATCTTAAAGAAGAGGGACACCTGCTACAGATGTGTGATACATATCTTAATGAAGAGGGACACCTGCTACAGATGTGTGATACATATCTTAACGAAGAGGGACACCTGCTACAGATGTGTGATACATATCTTAAAGAAGAGGGACACCTGCTACAGATGTGTGATACATATCTTAAAGAAGAGGGACACCTGCTACAGATGTGTGATACATATCTTAAAGAAGAGGGACACCTGCTACAGATGTGTGATACATATCTTAAAGAAGAGGGACACCTGCTACAGATGTGTGATACATATCTTAAAGAAGAGGGCACCTGCTACAGATGTGTGATACATATCTTAAAGAAGAGGGACACCTGCTACAGATGTGTGATACATATCTTAAAGAAGAGGGACACCTGCTACAGATGTGTGATACATATCTTAAAGAAGAGGGACACCTGCTACAGATGTGTGATACATATCCTATAGAAGAGGGACACCTGCTACAGATTTGTGATACATATCTTAACGAAGAGGGACACCTGCTACAGATGTGTGATACATATCTTAAAGAAGAGGGACACCTGCTACAGATGTGTGATACATATCTTAAAGAAGAGGGACACCTGCTACAGATGTGTGATACATATCTTAAAGAAAAGGGACACCTGCTACAGATGTGTGATACATATCTTAACGAAGAGGGACACCTGCTACAGATGTGTGATACATATCTTAAAGAAGAGGGACACCTGCTACAGATGTGTGATACATATCTTAAAGAAGAGGGACACCTGCTACAGATGTGTGATACATATCTTAAAGAAGAGGGACACCTGCTACAGATGTGTGATACATATCTTAAAGAAGAGGGACACCTGCTACAGATTTGTGATACATATCTTAAAGAAGAGGGACACCTGCTACAGATGTGTGATACATATCTTAAAGAAGAGGGACACCTGCTACAGATGTGTGATACATATCTTAAAGAAGAGGGACACCTGTTACAGATGTGTGATACATATCTTAAAGAAGAGGACACCTGCTACAGATGTGTGATACATATCTTAAAGAAGAGGGACACCTGCTACAGATGTGTGATACATATCTTAAAGAAGAGGGACACCTGCTACAGATGTGTGATACATATCTTAAAGAAGAGGGACACCTGCTACAGATGTGTGATACATATCTTAAAGAAGAGGACACCTGCTACAGATGTGTGATACATATCTTAAAGAAGAGGGACACCTGCTACAGATGTGTGATACATATCTTAAAGAAGAGGGACACCTGCTACAGATGTGTGATACATATCTTAACGAAGAGGGACACCTGCTACAGATGTGTGATACATATCTTAAAGAAGAGGGACACCTGCTACAGATGTGTGATACATATCTTAAAGAAGAGGGACACCTGCTACAGATGTGTGATACATATCTTAAAGAAGAGGGACACCTGCTACAGATGTGTGATACATATCTTAAAGAAGAGGGACACCTGCTACAGATGTGTGATACATATCTTAAAGAAGAGGACACCTGCTACAGATGTGTGATACATATCTTAAAGAAGAGGGACACCTGCTACAGATGTGTGATACATATCTTAAAGAAGAGGGACACCTGCTACAGATGTGTGATACATATCTTAAAGAAGAGGGACACCTGCTACAGATGTGTGATACATATCTTAAAGAAGAGGGACACCTGCTACAGATATGTGATACATATCTTAACGAAGAGGGACACCTGCTACAGATGTGTGATACATATCTTAAAGAAGAGGGACACCTGCTACAGATGTGTGATACATATCTTAAAGAAGAGGGACACCTGCTACAGATGTGTGATACATATCTTAAAGAAGAGGGACACCTGTTACAGATGTGTGATACATATCTTAAAGAAGACGGGCACCTGCTACAGATGTGTGATACATATCTTAAAGAAGAGGGACACCTGCTACAGATGTGTGATACATATCTTAAAGAAGAGGGACACCTGCTACAGATGTGTGATACATATCTTAAAGAAGAGGGACACTTGCTACAGATGTGTGATACATATCTTAAAGAAGAGGGACACCTGCTACAGATGTGTGATACATATCTTAAAGAAGAGGGACACCTGCTACAGATGTGTGATACATATCTTAAAGAAGAGGGACACCTGCTACAGATGTGTGATACAAATCTGAAAGAAGAGTGACACCTGCTACAGATGTGTGATACATATCCTATAGAAGAGGGACACCTGCTACAGATTTGTGATACATATCTTAACGAAGAGGGACACCTGCTACAGATGTGTGATACATATCTTAACGAAGAGGGACACCTGCTACAGATGTGTGATACATATCTTAAAGAAGAGTGACACCTGCTACAGATGTGCGATACATATCTTAAAGAAGAGGGACACCTGCTACAGATGTGTGATACATATCTTAAAGAAGAGGGACACCTGCTACAGATGTGTGATACATATCTTAAAGAAGAGGGACACCTGCTACAGATGTGTGATACATATCTTAAAGAAGAGGGACACCTGCTACAGATGTGTGATACATATCTTAAAGAAGAGGACACCTGCTACAGATGTGTGATACATATCTTAAAGAAGAGGGACACCTGCTACAGATGTGTGATAAATATCTTAAAGAAGAGGACACTTGCTACAGATGTGTGATACATATCTTAAAGAAAAGGGACACCTGCTACAGATGTGTGATACATATCTTAAAGAAGAGGGACACCTGCTACAGATGTGTGATACATATCTTAAAGAAGAGGGACACCTGCTACAGATGTGTGATACATATCTTAATGAAGAGGGACACCTGATACAGATATGTGATACATATCTTAAAGAAGAGGACACCTGCTACAGATGTGTGATACATATCTTAACGAAGAGGGACACCTGCTACAGATGTGTGATACATATCTTAAAGAAGAGGGACACCTGCTACAGATGTGTGATACATATCCTATAGAAGACGGACACCTGCTACAGATGTGTGATACATATCTTAAAGAAGAGGGACACCTGCTACAGATGTGTGATACATATCTTAAAGAAGAGGGACACCTGCTACAGATGTGTGATACATATCTTAAAGAAGAGGGACACCTGCTACAGATGTGTGATACATATCTTAAAGAAGAGGGACACCTGCTACAGATGTGTGATACATATCTTAAAGAAGAGGGACACCTGCTACAGATATGTGATACATATGTTAAAAAAGAGGGGCACCTGCTACAGATGTGTGATAAATATCTTAAAGAAGAGGGACACTTGCTACAGATGTGTGATACATATCTTAAAGAAAAAGGACACCTGCTACAGATGTGTGATACATATCTTAAAGAAGAGGGACACCTGCTACAGATTTGTGATACATATCTTAAAGAAGAGGGACACCTGCTACAGACATGTGATACATATCTTAAAGAAGAGGGACACCTGCTACAGATGTGTGATACATATCTTAAAGAAGAGGGACACCTGCTACAGATGTGTGATACATATCTTAAAGAAGAGGGACACCTGCTACAGATGTGTGATACATATCTTAAAGAAGAGGGACACCTGCTACAGATGTGTGATACATATCTTAAAGAAGAGGGACACCTGCTACAGATGTGTGATACATATCTTAAAGAAGAGGGACACCTGCTACAGATGTGCGATACATATCTTAAAGAAGTGGGACAACTGCTACAGATGTGTGATACATATCTTAAAGAAGAGGGACACCTGCTACAGATGTGAGATAAATATCTTAAAGAAGAGGGACACCTGCTACAGATGTGTGATACATATCTTAAAGAAGAGGGACACCTGCTACAGATGTGTGATACATATCTTAAAGAAGAGGGACACCTGCTACAGATGTGTGATACATATCTTAAAGAAGAGGACACCTGCTACAGATGTGTGATACATATCTTAAAGAAGAGGGACACCTGCTACAGATGTGTGATACATATCATAAAGAAGAGGGACACCTGCTACAGATGTGTGATACATATCTTAAAGAAGAGGGACACCTGCTACAGATGTGTGATACATATCTTAAAGAAGACGGACACCTGCTACAGATGTGTGATACATATCTTAAAGAAGACGGGCACCTGCTACAGATGTGTGATACATAACTTAAAGAAGAGGGACACCTGCTACAGATGTGTGATACATATCTTAAAGAAGAGGGACACCTGCTACAGATATGTGATACATATCTTAAAGAAGAGGGACACCTGCTACAGATGTGTGATACATATCTTAAAGAAGAGGGACACCTGCTACAGATGTGTGATACATATCTTAAAGAAGAGGGACACCTGCTACAGATGTGTGATACATATCTTAAAGAAGAGGGACACCTGCTACAGATGTGTGATACATATCTTAAAGAAGAGGGACACCTGCTACAGATGTGTGATACATATCTTAAAGAAGAGGGACACCTGCTACAGATGTGTGATACATATCTTAAAGAAGAGGACACCTGCTACAGATGTGTGATACATATCTTAAAGAAGAGGACACCTACTACAGATGTGTGATACATATCTTAAAGAAGAGGGACACCTGCTACAGATGTGTGATACATATCTTAAAGAAGAGGGACACCTGCTACAGATGTGTGATACATATCTTAAAGAAGAGGGACACCTGCTACAGATGTGTGATACATATCTTAAAGAAGAGGGACACCTGCTACAGATGTGTGATACATATCTTAAAGAAGAGGGACACCTGCTACAGATGTGTGATACATATCTTAAAGAAGAGGGACACCTGCTACAGATGTGTGATACATATCTTAAAGAAGAGGGACACCTGCTACACATGTGTGATACATATCTTAAAGAAGAGGGTCACCTGCTACAGATGTGTGATACATATTTTAACGAAGAGGGACACCTGCTACAGATGTGTGATACATATCTTAAAGAAGAGGGACACCTGCTACACATGTGTGATACATATCTTAAAGAAGAGGGACACCTGCTACACATGTGTGATACATATCTTAAAGAAGAGGGACACCTGCTACAGATGTGTGATACATATCTTAAAGAAGAGGGACACCTGCTACAGATGTGTGATACATATCTTAAAGAAGAGGGACACCTGCTACAGATGTGTGATACATATCTTAAAGAAGAGGGACACCTGCTACAGATGTGTGATACATATCTTAAAGAAGAGGGACACCTGCTACAGATGTGTGATACATATCTTAAAGAAGAGGGACACCTGCTACAGATGTGTGATACATATCTTAAAGAAGAGGGACACCTGTTACAGATGTGTGATACATATCTTAAAGAAGAGGGACACCTGCTACAGATGTGTGATACATATCTTAAAGAAGAGGGACACCTGCTACAGATGTGTGATACATATCTTAAAGAAGAGGGACACCTGCTACAGATGTGTGATACATATCTTAAAGAAGAGGGACACCTGCTACAGATGTGTGATACATATCTTAAAGAAGAGGACACCTGCTACAGATGTGTGATACATATCTTAACGAAGAGGGACACCTGCTACAGATGTGTGATACATATCTTAAAGAAGAGGGACACCTGCTACAGATGTGTGATACATATCTTAACGAAGAGAGACACATTCTACAGATGTGTGATACATATCTTAAAGAAGAGGGACACCTGCTACACCTGTGTGATACATATCTTAAAGAAAAGGGACACCTGCTACAGATGTGTGATACATATCTTAAAGAAGAGGACACATGCTACAGATGTGTGATACATATCTTAAAGAAGAGGGACACCTGCTACAGATGTGTGATACATATCTTAAAGAAGAGGGACACCTGCTACAGATGTGTGATACATATCTTAAAGAAGAGGGACACCTGCTACAGATGTGTGATACATATCTTAAAGAAGAGGGACACCTGCTACAGATGTGTGATACATATCTTAACGAAGAGGGACACCTGCTACAGATGTGTGATACATATCTTAAAGAAGAGGGACACCTGCTACAGATGTGTGATACATATCTTAAAGAAGAGGGACACCTGCTACAGATGTGTGATACATATCTTAAAGAAGAGGGACACCTGCTACAGATGTGTGATACATATCTTAAAGAAGAGGACACCTGCTACAGATGTGTGATACATATCTTAAAGAAGAGGGACACCTGCTACAGATGTGTGATACATATCTTAAAGAAGAGGGACACCTGCTACAGATGTGTGATACATATCTTAAAGAAGAGGGACACCTGCTACAGATGTGTGATACATATCTTAACGAAGAGGGACACCTGCTACAGATGTGTGATACATATCTTAAAGAAGAGGGACACCTGCTACAGATGTGTGATACATATCTTAAAGAAGAGGGACACCTGCTACAGATGTGTGATACATATCTTAAAGAAGAGGGACACCTGCTACAGATGTGTGATACATATCTTAAAGAAGAGGGACACCTGCTACAGATGTGTGATACATATCTTAAAGAAGAGGGACACCTGCTACAGATGTGTGATACATATCTTAAAGAAGAGGGCACCTGCTACAGATGTGTGATACATATCTTAAAGAAGAGGGACACCTGCTACAGATGTGTGATACATATCTTAAAGAAGAGGGACACCTGCTACAGATATGTGATACATATCTTAAAGAAGAGGGACACCTGCTACAGATGTGTGATACATATCTTAAAGAAGAGGGACACCTGCTACAGATGTGTGATACATATCTTAAAGAAGAGGGACACCTGCTACAGATATGTGATACATATCTTAAAGAAGAGGACACCTGCTACAGATGTGTGATACATATCTTAAAGAAGAGGGACACCTGCTACAGATGTGTGATACATATCTTAAAGAAGAGGGACACCTGCTACAGATGTGTGATACATATCTTAAAGAAGAGGACACCTGCTACAGATGTGTGATACATATCTTAAAGAAGAGGGACACCTGCTACAGATATGTGATACATATCTTAAAGAAGAGGGACACCTGCTACAGATGTGTGATACATATCTTAAAGAAGAGGGACACCTGCTACAGATGTGTGATACATATCTTAAAGAAGAGGGACACCTGCTACAGATGTGTGATACATATCTTAAAGAAGAGGGACACCTGCTACAGATGTGTGATACATATCTTAAAGAAGAGGGACACCTGCTACAGATGTGTGATACATATCTTAAAGAAGAGGGACACCTGCTACAGATGTGTGATACATATCTTAAAGAAGAGGGACACCTGCTACAGATGTGTGATACATATCTTAAAGAAGAGGGACACCTGCTACAGATGTGTGATACATATCTTAAAGAAGAGGGACACCTGCTACAGATGTGTGATACATATCTTAAAGAAGAGGGACACCTGCTACAGATGTGTGATACATATCTTAAAGAAGAGGACACCTGCTACAGATGTGTGATACATATCTTAAAGAAGAGGGACACCTGCTACAGATATGTGATACATATCTTAAAGAAGAGGGACACCTGCTACAGATGTGTGATACATATCTTAAAGAAGAGGGACACCTGCTACAGATGTGTGATACATATCTTAAAGAAGAGGGACACCTGCTACAGATATGTGATACATATCGTAAAGAAGAGGACACCTGCTACAGATGTGTGATACATATCTTAAAGAAGAGGACACCTGCTACAGATGTGTGATACATATCTTAAAGAAGAGGGACACCTGCTACAGATGTGTGATACATATCTTAAAGAAGAGGGACACCTGCTACAGATGTGTGATACATATCTTAAAGAAGAGGGACACCTGCTACAGATGTGTGATACATATCTTAAAGAAGAGGGACACCTGCTACAGATGTGTGATACATATCTTAAAGAAGAGGGACACCTGCTACAGATATGTGATAAATATCTTAAAGAAGAGGGACACCTGCTACAGATGTGTGATACATATCTTAAAGAAGAGGGACACCTGCTACAGATATGTGATACATATCTTAAAGAAGAGGGACACCTGCTACAGATGTGTGATACATATCTTAAAGAAGAGGGTCACCTGTTACAGATGTGTGATACATATCTTAAAGAAGAGGGACACCTGCTACAGATTTGTGATACATATCTTAACGAAGAGGGACACCTGCTACAGATGTGTGATACATATCTTAAAGAAGAGGGACACCTGCTACAGATATGTGATACATATCTTAAAGAAGAGGGACACCTGCTACAGATGTGTGATACATATCTTAAAGAAGAGGGACACCTGCTACAGATGTGTGATACATATCTTAAAGAAGAGGGACACCTGCTACAGATGTGTGATACATATCTTAAAGAAGAGGGACACCTGCTACAGATGTGTGATACATATCTTAAAGAAGAGGGACACCTACTACAGATTTGTGATACATATCTTAAAGAAGAGGGACACCTGCTACAGATGTGTGATACATATCTTAAAGAAGAGGGTCACCTGTTACAGATGTGTGATACATATCTTAAAGAAGAGGGACACCTGCTACAGATATGTGATACATATCTTAAAGAAGAGGGACACCTTCTACAGATGTGTGATACATATCTTAAAGAAGAGGGACACCTGCTACAGATATGTGATACCTATCTTAAAGAAGAGGGACACTTGCTACAGATGTGTGATACATATCTTCAGGTATTTCCCTTTTAAAACTGATGTGTTATGAATGAAAAATGAAGACTAATCTAGCTGGAAATAATATGGAATATATAAATCTATTATTATTAGAAAGACTGTCAGAAAATCATATGTCAGTTTCCTCATATAAAATGTCACCTATACCCTCTAAACAACTAAACTCATGCACACAATGTATGTCACAATATAGATAATACAGGTAAATGATAAAATAATCAGTGAACAAACTCATTTCTATTTAAGATGCTAAACAAATAGTAATAACTATACACTGACCCAATATAAAGAAAATAAAGGCATTTGCTAGTCAACTGAGTGCACATATCTCTTGGCCATAAGCTCACTAACCACTAAATGCCAAGTCATTCTTTGTCTTTAAGTACGGTGCTACTCAGTACATGACATGCCACCTGCAGAAAGCATTCATTTTAAAAGAGAAATGCAATGAAGTGAAGAAAAGATGGTTACTGATCTAACCCCGCCAACCTCAATATGGATATCAAAACAAAGAAACAGATTCTGAAGAAGTCAACTTGTTATACACTGATGAAAGCACTTAATCTTCTGGACTTCATCAATAAACCTGTTTTTTAACAGTTACGTGTGGTCACTGATCCTTTTTCAGAGCGGGATTTTGTTTGTTTTTAAGTCTTTTATTATCAACTCTTAGTTTCATCTGTAGAGATTAATAATACTTGCAACTTTATTACAACTTTTTTTCAGATCTGTTATTTGTATTTTAAGTAATAGAGCTAACATCTTCAAAAATGTAAATTTAAATGTTTCGAAAATGGGATCCAAAAGAAAAGTGTTGAATGTCTGTGAATCCAAAATACATGGGCTGGTAATACTGTATACAGTGTACTGATAGTAAGAACAATGAAGTGCATAAACTGTATAAGTTGTCTCCTGAGACACAAACAGCAGCTCATGTTCTCACAGGAACTACATCTTTACTACCGATTGCCAGCTTCGTTCAGTATTTCTATTTATACTATTATAGCCAGCATGATCAGATTGTTTATTATATATTCCTCATTGCTATTTTCCATATCAGATAACACTAGTTAAAAGTAAATGTCCATACTGTGCTACAGCAACAATCAACTAAAACTTGTTTGTCTGTCATGCCATTCAATAGCAGATGAAACGCCACTTCAAAAACTTTATTAAATCAAACAGAAGGTCCCAAGCTCTCTTTCTCCTGTCCCCCATGTCCTGTCCCAAGCTCTCATTCTCAGTGCTGGATTCACATGAAGGATGGTGCAGAATAATCCACATGAATGATGCCAGATCACATGGAAGACATAAAAAAGCATAGATTTTCACCAACGTCCAACAGAAACTGACACTAGTAGCACAATCAAGACCCCAAACTTTACCTACACTCATACTAAAAAAATACTGCTTCATAGGTGACAGTTTGTTATTTGTTGAAACACAGGTGCCCAGTAGGAAGGTAGCTGGAATAAAGAAGCTGAATCACGACAAAGTAAAATCTTTTTTAATACAAAATGGTGAGCACTTTCGCAATGGTAACCATTGCTTCATCAGACCATCGTATCTTCCTACTGGGCACCTGTGTTTCAACATTTTCAGCTTCTGGGCTGATCCGGATTTATTTGTTTGCAGTTTGTTATTTGTGCTTATATTCTACTCCTGGTCAGAGAAGGAGCAAAATGCATTGATTCCTGACTGTTTCTGGTTGGGCAGTGAATGTCTCTGGTTGATGTTCCTGATTGGTCTGGTTGCTATTCGATGAATTTATCAGGAAAAGGCTACAACAAGCCTGATCCTTGCATCATCTGGGACAAAACTGCGGATCACCAAAAAGGTTGTGGCCTGCTTCTCATCTTGGGATTGATGCTAATGTTTTGATTCTGGTGAGAGAAGAAGCAAAGGAGCACTGTATCCCAGTGGAGTGAAGCTGTGCTGAGACCAGCGCTACTATTAGCCAGGCAGTAGCCATTCACCTGACTCCCGTTTTCATCATTCTTGACAAGCTATTTTTTGTTTTTAGTAAGTACTGCTTGATTTGTTTCTAATTTCAGAATATCTGCCTAAATACTTCATCAAAAAATGTTCAGGGTCTACATATTAGTTTCCCCTCAAGTGTAAGTGTTTGGCAGTGTCCTGTACAGACACGGATACCTTGAGTGACATTTTTCTTGTAAAAGCATGACTGAAATTTCACCAATACCTAGTTGCCCACAGAACAACTAATTTGCAGTGACATGCATTGTCCCTAGAGTTGCAAACCAGAAACTCCTGACATTGCTTTGTATTTCCACTCCAACTGTCTTCAATAAAAAGGGCATGTTGCCATGGATATGAACTTTCCCACAATCACCGTTACCAGCTTGGTGGATATGGGCATCCTGAGGCAATGTAGAAATTGCCTCATGTTTACTGACAACCAGTTAATTCTCAAACAAACTGATATGGTATGTGAAAGATATATTTACACAATGTCACTGGAGGCAAAGCTCTCACATAAACGTCATGGACTTGGGGACACACACAGACAGCAATCTAGCCTTTGACCATCACATATCTACAATAGTGAGGAAATCATTCCATGTTGTGCAATTTATAAACAAAGGTATGGTATCTAAGTCCAAGGAAGTCATTGTTCAACTGTATTCGGCATTCATCAGACCTAGCATAGAGTACAATGACCCCTTTGGCATGTATCTTACTAGGCATATCCAAAAATTGGAACATCTACAGAGGTTCCTCACTAAAAGAATACAGGGCATAGGAAACATGTCCTATCCAGACCCCCTCAAGGCCCTATTCCTGTATTCTGTCTCCTACAGGCTTTTGAGGGAAGCTCTAAGTCTGGCATACAAGGCATTGTTACATCCCACTCTGATGGACTTCCTGCATATCCACAAAGCAAACAGCACCAGAATTACCAATTCTAAAGATTTAAACCTTGCCTGTGATATAAATAGGACCTGCTGGAGAGACAGGTATGTATTCCAGAGGCTACACTGACTCTGGAACAGGCTCACTATCCATGTGAAGCAGAGTTCCTTCCTAACCCAATTCAAGTGCAACTTGGACATTTGAATAGGGAGCAGGAAATTCATCCCTGGTTTGGCACCTATGTCTCTAATGGTCACAGGCAAACTGGAAATGGTTCATCTCCCAGGGCCCTGCTTACACTTATCAAGGAAATCAGAACCTGTTAGAGATTGGAGATACATGATTAGGCTTAATAGACCCTTCTGGTCATTAGCCTAGTAAACACCTATGAACCTATGAATTTAAGAGGAAACAAAAAATGCAAACATCTATTAACTCTGTGCAACAAAATAAAGAAATGAAACCAATGTCCAAGTCCTCTTAAATGTCCTATCCTGTGCGTCCAATCTGGGAGGCATAGTTTGCATCTTTACTGAAACTGCAGACTTTATATGATATTTAAAAGTCAATAAATAAACAACTGCAAATATCCATCAGTGCAGATGAATTTTGTATTTCTATACGCCTCAGCATTATAGCAGGAATAATCCACTACAGATTGCACAATGTCCGGTTTGCTCATCAAAAGGCTTTACTGGAAAAGCTCACTCATACTTTGCTATAAAGTGCTGTAGGAAAGGTTACATTGTTTTTCCTTGCCTTGCTTTCCTGTTTATTGTTTTCTTCTGTTTTGTATATTGTGGTATATTTTCATTACGCTGTGTTTTACTTGTATTCTATTTTCTACTGTATATTTAAAACATGAAAGAAACCAGAGCTGACTGTCTTGTCAGTCACACAGAAATTAAATTTTTCCCACCCTCCCAAGCTACTGCTGTTGTGTTGCTCGCTCCTTATGTTAATTGGACCACATAATTCCTTCCCTCAACCGCTCACTGGCTATTGTCAGTAAGGACAAAATTATCATTTTGTGAAGCCACTTGCCCATTTAAATTTATTGGCCATCCAACTGTACTACATAGAGCCAGAATAGTAAGTGCTCCCCCCCCTATCCAAGCTATCATTTTCTTTAAAATTAGTGGCTCTCCCCTTAGACCGCTAAAGCCTGAGTTACCCCAGCTTTCATATCAAACTGCTTAGTGCACAACACTGCATCATCTGAGACAAGACTGTTGATCACCAAAGAACCTGTGGCCCACTTCTCATCTTGGTATTAATGTTATTGTTTTGCTCCTGGTGAGAGAAGAGGCAAAGGAGCATTGTATCCCAGAAGCCTGAAGCTGTAAGCAGACCAGCACTAGTAATAGATGGTCAGTAGCCATTTAGGCATATTCTCACTGTTTATCCTTTTTGATAAAGTTTATTCTCTTTCATTTCACTAAGTACTGCTTGATTAGCTACTGTCTAACATAACTTCAGAATATCTACTCTTCCTGGATTTTGTAAACACAGATTCCCCTGGACCAGATTGTCAAAACGTCGATCAGGGGAGCAAACATACAGGATCTGGTCTTCACTAATATGGGAGGGTGTTGCACAACCCCATAGCGTAATATCCTCTCTGCAGAGGTCAGACTACAAAATGATCTCTTTTGAAGTTAAAATAATCCCAGCTAACCCTGGATTGTTCAGGAACTACTCTAAGGCTGACTTCCTACTATTAAGTGATAACCTGGCAATATTTCAAGTTCCCTAAACCTTGAAGACACTGCTGCCTAAGCAAAACTGTTCACAGAAACCCAATACAAGCACGTTAATAGCTGCATAGAGTCAGCTATGCCCACCTGAAATAAGTACAGAAGTACCTCAAAAAACAAACCATTCTGCTGAAATCACATTAACAGGTTATATAACAAAAGGAAAAAAATTAGGAGGTGCCACACCCAGCAGGATAACAGTGCTCTTATCAAACTAAGCAAACAATCCAGAGGGCAAATAAAGTCTAGCAAAGCCAAATTTGAGGTAAATTTGACCTCCAAGGTCAAGGACAACTACAAGGAATTCTTTATCTATGTCTGCAACCTCAAAGAAAATACACAATAGTCTGCAGAGTTTATTCTTAATGGAGCCACCTATACTGAGTACTGAACCAGAAGATATAGAAAACCTACTGGCAGACTAAGTCAGCTGTCACTTTACTCATTTCTCCCCCCCCAGCCTCCACTCAGGAAATATAGGGAACAGGTCCTCAATGCCATCTCTAAGGCCAAGAACACTGCATCGATGGGTGTCAACAAATTCCGAGGCTGCTGTCTAAATAGCATGAAACATGACCTATCAGGCTGTCTGGAATCATTATTTAACTACAGCCTTCCAAACAGGCTTTGTGCCTCATGAATGGAGAACAGCAACTGTCATCCTGCTGCATAAAAACGGGACATCTACAGACCCTGGAAACTACTGCTTCATAAGTCTCACTAGTCTCACATGCAAAGCCATGGAAGGAATTATCATTGAAATGATCAATACCAGTATAGGAAACACACTGGACCAAACTCCTTTTGGTTTCATCAAGGGCAGGTCATTCCTACACAACCTGTTGGATTCCTTTTAAAAGGTCAGCAAAGCAATGGATGGGGACAGAACAGTTCTTACTGCCTACTTTGACTTAGACAAGGCATTTGACACAATACCCCACTCAGGTATGTTGACAAACGTAAGATGTTAAGTAGAAATCCTTATGTCATCCTGTGGATAGCCGGCTGACTTATAGACAGGATTACAGAAAGTAAGAACTGGGGAGTCAACATTTACAACAAGATCAGTCACCAGTGGACTCCCTTAGGGATTTGTCCTGGGATGGCTCCTTTTTGAAACCTACTTGTCTGAAGTCAAGGCCAATGTTAAGTGCTTCTGGCTGACAAAATGTGCAGATGATTGCAAATTAGGAGCAGTCACAGAATCCTCCAGTGGCACTAATGTTCTCCAAGAAAGGCTGACACAGACAAATAACTGGCGTCAGAGCCATGGACTAAAACTAAATGCCAAGAAATGAATAAATAATAGTATCCTTTGGGAAGTCACCTATCAAACTGACAACACACTCATAAGAGTCAAGCCAGTAGTTAGAGACTTACGGACACACATGCATTGTAGTCTGTTCTTTGACCATCATGTGTCTATGTTAGTGAGGAAATTATTCTGTGTTGTGTAAATATAAAAAACAATATGGCATCTATATCCAGGGAGGTCACTGTTCCACTCTATTCAGCACTCATCACATCAATCATTGAGTACAATGCTCCCTTTGGTATGTACCAAACTAGGCACATCCAACAACTGGAACGTACACACCACAGAAGTTTCTCACTAAAAACAAACAGGGCATAAATAGGATGTCCTGTGCAGATCACCTCAAAGCCTGTATTCTGTTCCACACAGGTTTTTGAGGACAATATCTATACCTGGAACTCTGATGGACCTCCTGCATATCTGCAAAAAAAAAAAAACAAAACAAAAAAAAAACCCACCAGAATTACCCATTCTGAAGACTTAAACTTTACCTGTAATATAAATGGGACCTGCTGGAGAGACAGGTATGTATCCCAGTGACTACCCATTCTCTGAAACAGACTCTCCATCTATGTGAAGCAGAGTTTTTCCCTAACCCAATTCTTGGACACTTGGACAGTTTAATGTAGAACAGAAAATTCATCCATGGTTTGACACCTATGTCTCTAATAGACACAGACAGCCAGTAAATGGCTCATCTCCCAGGTCACTTTTTTATATTTGAACAACAGAATGATTTCTTCCAAGTCCCTGCTTACACTTACCATCGGTATAAGAATTTGGCAGAGATTTGTGATGCATGGTCATTAGCCAAATACACAGCTATGAACCTGTAAAGTCAATGATCCTGAGTAGCATCCTGCCCTCACTAAGAATGATGCCACAGTATAAAGAAAAAATGATCAATTTCAACAATTGGTTAAGTTTCTGGTGTCATTCAAAAGGGATCCGGTATCTGTCCACCTGGGATGACATGCTCGATAAGCCACGCTGCTTCGCAAGAGATGGCTTGCACCTGTCACCCTTAGGCTTTTGAATACTGGCCAAGGCTTTTGCTGCCCCCATAGTGCCTTTTTTTAGACAAGGCTCAAAAGACAAACCCACTACCGTAAATAGCACAAGTAACCAAAAACTGAGGGTAATGCTACTCAACACCAGAAGTCTAAACCTCAAAATACATGCACTCGAGGCACTCCTCAGTATGGAGAACATCAATATCTGTGCAGTAACAGAAACCTGGTTTAAGGCTCCAGAGAGCACCCCAGCAGTACCAGGCTATAACTCATACCATACTTTCTGGCCACAGAACCCGGACCGAAACACAAAAGGTGGGGGTGTATCCATATTCACCAAGGATATCCACACCTCCAGGTTAGTGGCACAGCACAATGCCTCAGAGATCATCCATGTGCAACTAACAATGGGCAAAACTGCAATTCAAATTGTAGCTTGCTACATATCACCCACCATGACCCAGGACCCCCATTCCACGTTTCTGGAGACACTGGAAAATATGAATGTCCTACCAAACGGCCTAATATTGGGTGATTTCAATTACCCAAACATTAACTGGGAGAACTACTCAAGTACTAACTCCCTTGCCCAATGCTTCCTAGAATTTATAAACCTGAACGCCCTGGATCAACTGGTCAACACCCCCACCAAAGGTGACAACATATTGGACCTGGTCATCACCAAGATGGGTGACCGGTGTTCTACACCGGAGGTCAGACCCTCGCTGGTTAGATCAGACCATAGACTAATCACTCTGGATATCAACATTCCGGCCCCACCCCCCAATCAAGGAAACCACCATGAAAAACTTTTCAAAAGCAAACTTCACATTACTTAAGACTGAGGTGGAAAGGTTCACAGCCCCCATGCTAAAGGACAATGCTGTCCAAGCAGCTGAATCCCTTACAAAGGCACTCTATGAGCACCTGCAAGAATGCATGGATCGTGCTATCCCAAGCAAAACCAAGACTCACTCCTCCAAGAAAAGGAAACCAGTCTGGTGGACCCCTGCCATAAACAAACTATACAACAGAAGGAGGAAACTAGTGCAGAAAAGAGTAAAATCCCAAGAAGGAAAGAGATCCCTGATTAGTATCAGCA
Organism: Protopterus annectens; assembly: GCF_019279795.1. Classification (NCBI taxonomy): domain Eukaryota; kingdom Metazoa; phylum Chordata; order Ceratodontiformes; family Protopteridae; genus Protopterus; species Protopterus annectens. The sequence continues at coordinate 1,160,402,858 of NC_056745.1, forward strand.
AGAAACTACAATCCCTCATAATATCATCCAAGGCTAGCTTCGAAAGAAAAATTGCCAAGGTCTCCAAAGATAACCACAAAGCGTTCTTTAGCTATGTCAAGAACCTAAGTGGAAACTCTCAGATCTGCTCTGAGTTAGTGCAGAATGGCACAAAATACACTGAACCGACTGATATTGCCAACATTCTGGCAGACAAGTTTAGTGCAAACTTCACCCCCCTCTCACCCCCTAAAGGGCCCATAACCATACCAGAAGAATGTAGTGCCCTGGCAATCACTGACACACAGGTTAAAACAGCCCTATCCAAAGCCAAAAATATAGCTTCAATGGGACCAGATGGTGTCCCAGGCTGTGTCTTACATGAGCTCCAAAATGAACTAAACCCTCACCTAAACACATTGTTCAAACTCAGCCTCTCTACAGGCTATGTACCCATAGAGTGGCACACAGCAACAGTTATCCTGCTCCACAATGGTGGAGTCACAAGGACCCCAGGAACTATCACCCTATAAGCCTGACTAGCCTGGTCTGCAAGTCTATGGAGTGCATCATCATGGAATTCATTAACAGAGACATTGGGAACCTTCAAACATTGGACCCTACCCAGTTTGGCTTTGTTAAGGGCAGATCATGCCTCCTAAACCTGGTGGACTTCTTTGAGACCATTACCAAGGCTTTAGATGAGGGGAAGGAGGTCCACACAGCCTACCTAGACCTCGCAAAGGTTTTCGACACCATTCCCCATTCTGGTATTATAGACAAGCTCACAAGCCTGAACATAAACCCCTACGTCATGAGATGGGTTGCCAATTGGCTCATGGACAGAACCCACATGGTGAGAGCTGCAGGCTCTAGGTCTGACTCTAAACCAGTTACAAGTGGCGTCCCCCAGGGCTTAGTCCTGGGTCCCCCTCTTGTTCGGTATATACTTCTCAGAGGTACAGGCAAGCACAGGAGGACTATGGCTGACCAAGTTCACAGACAACTGCAAACTGGGGCCATAATTGACTCTCCAGCTGATACAGACATCCTCCAGACATCCTCCAGAAGGGTCTCACTGAGACGGATACCTGGTGTCAAAATCATGGACTCAAGCTAAATACCAAAAAGTGCATAGTCATCCCCTTTGGAAAAAACAAAGTACCCACAAACTACCACATACGTGGTAGTCCCCTAAGTACAGAAAATGTAATAAGGGATCTGGGGACCCAAGTAGATAGTAATCTCTCTTTTGATAATCATATTGCCAAGGTGGTTAGAAAATCCTTCTATGTGGCCTACCTAATCACAAAAATCACATCTAGAACAAAAGAGGTCATTGTGTCCCCCTACTAATCACTCATCAGACCCATCATAGAGTACAACGCCCCATTTGGGATGTACCTTACAAGACACCTGCAACAGCTGGAAAGACCACAAAAGTGCCTCACCAAGAGGATTATTGTCCTCAAACATATGCCCTATGCAGCCCGACTGAAGAAACTCCAGCTGTACTCGGTTGCATACCGCTTACTCAGAGGTGATGTCTGCCTGACATACAAGGCCATGTTCAACCCAGAATTGATGGACATGCTCCACCTAAAAAAAAAACAAATCCCCGAGAGCCACACACTCTAGGGATCTAAACCTCACCACAATGATAAATAGGATGTGCTGGAGAGAGAGATTTCTGTCCCAGAGACTCCCCATGCTTTGGAACATACAGAGCCCCTCACTAACACTCTTCAAGAGAAACCTTGACGAGTGGATGGGAAACAGTAAATTTACCCCAGGGATCACTGCAGTGGCTCTGCTGGACAGAGGCACAGGGAACTAATCTAAGGGGTGGCAAAAGCCAACACATTCTGGCTAGACTTATAGATGCCCTCGGGCAGATAGCCTAGTACTTACCTATGAACCTATGTCATTCACAATAGGCTAGACTAAAATTAATAAATGGCTTTTCAGATAGGCAAAGAACATTTACAAATACATATTAAGAAATCTGCAAGAACTAATACTTTTTAGCAATATATTTAAATACCAAGCCTAACAGAAAAAAACATATAAGAAGATATGTCATTACCATACTAAAAAAGCACAGAATATCAGTTACTGAAAAACTGATATAAAGTATATCTTCCTGTAAAATTTATTAAAAAATAAAATTTAATGATGGAGCAAAGGAAAATATGCATACACTATCTCTTTCTAAACTCAGTAATAAATGCACTTTATATTGCATTAACTTTGGATGTAATTTCTCAGAGAACTGAAAAAAATAGCCAAAACTGGAAGAACTGACATAAATAATGAGAAAATAGAATATATAAATATATAATCATTTATGGAACACTGAAAAACAGCACATTTAATATCTCTTGTATAAAAATTCAAGATTAAACAGTACAAACAACAGAATGGAGAATTTCTACCAAGAAAAATAAGATTGATGAAAATGCAAGAAGCTTACCTACTAATCAGTGGCGGCTGGTGACTTCAAATTAAAGGGGGGCTGCAAGAGACAGCTGAATGGGTGAGGCCAATGGGAAGGGGTGTGACCAACTAGAAAAGGGTGGAGCTATGCTCAAAACCACAACAACTGGAACTTTAATTAAATACGCTACCCTGGGTGCCAAACTGTCATTACGAGAGTCCAATCAAGACAAAATGAAGTGTAGAAGAAAAAAAAATATTTCAATGCATTGGCTACATGACAACTTACTTAATATCTAGATGGAAACACAAAGGTTGTGAGGCATGAAAAAATAAATTACTTTTTAAATACATTACTGGAATGCCAGTCAAAATCAAGTATAAAAAAAACAAGCAGCACTCAGCTCAAACCCCTTCTCCTTGCACTGCAGTTCTAATTATAATTTATATTCAGCTTTATAAAATTACCAAGTAACATGCTGAAAGTAGCAATCTCTGTGATACCCCCACTTGTAAAAATGTTTCTTATCCAAAAAAGACCTGCTGTCTGACAACAACTATCTACTTGTTTCATGGAGAACACATGATCAAAGTAAAAAATGAACAACGAACAAGAAACAAGCTCAAGATAAATTGCTTAAAGGATTACTGCACAAGATATGGACCACACATGATAGACTGGCATTCTGTTTAGTTTACGGGTAAAGCCTGCAAAGATAACTGCAAGTCTCCATCAAATGTAATGAGCTTCTGAAAATACTGTAATCCTGTCCTTTATTACAAATACTGTCATATGCATTTCAATACTTAAGGCTTTTATGTTATCTAGTTATGTAAATATTCTCTGCATGGCAACAATGAAAAGGCTTTCAATGTTGGTAATTCTTTAACAGTATGCTTATTAAAGCTTTCTTGCATCTTACAATCTACGACAAGCTTACCTGATGGTCATTAAAGCATTGCTACTTTAATACAGAGCAACAGGGCACTGCAACAGCATGCAATTTCTGAATAATAAGAAGCATAAATCAACAGTATAAAAATATGACAGAAAACCAGAACATTCTGCAAAATCAAGGACAGATGAAAAGCCACGGTCATACTTGTGGTCTACCTTGGATGGGGGAATACTCTGCACACTTACACTGCATAACTGCTCCTTGTTTTGCTTGGACTCATCCAGAGCCACTAAAAATTCTGGACAGTTGAGAGGTATAGTTCAGCCGGGGCTGTCTGAGTTTGCTGCCATCCCCCCCTCACAAAATCATGGTCGAATGGAGCGTCCCCCCTGCAGCCATTCCAATGTCCCATTCCTTGGTTATTTCACCCCATTTGCCATAAACACTGTAATGTGCATACTGCTTTACTTCTGCGATGATATGGATTTCATTTGGAAGTTTTATTTTATATTTTACAGCATAAACCCTAATAGAGATCTGCTAAACAAAGCAATGCAGTCTCGCAATGAAAATAGACTTAGCATTAAAACTTCTCTGCCCTTTAAACTCACATTCATTGAAACAGCATTGAAACCCACATTCAAAGAAAATACATTTTGCCAGTGGCAGATAAAGATTAATTTTGGGCTGTTTTCAAATCATAGGCCCCTTGAACATGGAACATACACATGCTCTTTGATACACCTTCCTGACTGTATTAAATTATATTCCTTGTACAATACAGTACAGTTGTTAAGAAGGCATTTTAAATTTATTGTTTTGAACATTTTTCCAGTAAACAATGAAACAAAATGCATGCACCAATAATGACAAAACTGCCCAATTCAGAACATTTCCATCATAAAAGTCTACTCAAACTTCTATAGTCTACCAGTATCAATAAATATGCACGATCTCTGAAGAAGTAAAAATTATCTAAATAATTCCACATTAAAGAAATCTGTTAACTAATGAATAGGTTACTGCTAGCAAACAACGTTATATGTTATTGTTTCATCTACAAATAAAGTGCCTGTTGCCCTTGAGAAATAAATTGCCTATGTTGCATTAAAAAAATGATAATGCTAGTAATATCACAACAGGGAATGGATGGCAAACTGATAACAGGTTCATAGTTACTAGGTATCTTCGCCAAAGAGGACTGCAGCATCCATCCCCTTTACAACAGAGTACAATATCAGCAATGGATCTACCTACTGTGGGAGTAAAACCCACAGCCTTCTGCATCAAAAGCAAGTACACTACCTGTTGTGCTCGTTACAACGTAAGCTGACTCGGCATAAGCAGCATTAAACATTTGTTTCCCTGCAGCTCTCAGCTCCTTGTAAAATCTACTCAACACTCAGCTGTATCTCTGAACTTTGCAGGACAAGAAATATGGAAAAAGCCAAAATTTATTTGGGGGGGGGGCCCAAAAACCAGGGACACATTTTAAACATTGCTTATATAATGTTGGAAAGTTGCTAGAATAAAATGCTGTGTTACCACCATACATTTCACTGCCAAGTATTGAACACAGGACCTTGTGCAAAACAGCCAGAGCAACATACCACTATTCCAAATCATCTATTTTTATGAAAGAAAGGAAGACTGAAACTTAAATGGCTACCATTTAGTGAATACAGTTCTCACCATAGCTGTCAACATCTTAGCACGAAACACCTGAACAAAGCCAATAATGGGGGAATACAGCCCCCAAACATATTCAGTGAGTTCAGTTATCACCATAGCTCTCAACCTTGGCACAAAAAACTTGGATGAAGCCAATAATGGGGGAATACAGTCCAAAAAATAGGGACAAATACCCACTGAGGACACCAGAGCAAGCCCACATAAACACAGGGAGGACATGCAGACTCCACACAGAAGGCACCCCAGCCAAGAATCAAACCAGACAACCCGTAGCTGTCAGGCAACACTGCTACCACTGCACCACTGGCTGTGTTAAGTAAAGTAACAAAAATACAGAAACCAAAGATCTTATGAGGAACAGAACAAATATGAGGCAAACATCTGCAAATGTTTTACAAATGGTGGTGGATAGGGAATTCAGTGGGCCCAAGGTACAAGGTTCAAGCCTTATTCTCTACCCACCACCATGAAGCTACTGGGGCATCACACACACACACACACACACACACACACACACACACACACACACACACACACACACACACACACACACACACACACACACCCTGTTTCTGTACGTCCGATCGGTCATCCAGCCCAGCTCCTCACACACACCCCTGGAAGGGCGTTACTTACACAATAACACACACCTCACTGAGAATTATTATGCTTAGAGAATGGGCTGTCTGTAAAACTGCTATGTTTACTTACTTATTTATATATTTTTTATTACTGTATTATTTTTTATATATATAGTTTTGATGTAAAATAGTTGATCTACCTAATGTTAATATAAGTAAATCCCAAATATATCATTTTTAAGAAATATCTAGATATTTAATTTATTTCTTTTATCCCTTTCTGCTAAAATGTGATATTTCTCGCCAGTAATTGGGGATTGAAATTACTAAATAATGGCATACATTTGACTTTCAGACTTGATTTCCTTCAGAAATTTCATGTTAACACAAATCCTGTTATTTGAATTTGTGATTTTTATAAGAATGACATTTAAAATTTGTTCCTATTTTTGAGCATTTGTTTCCCCTTTATTTCAGGCTTTATCCAGATTTCTTAAGCTAAAAGGTCGAGAGGTAGGCATACCTCTTATCTGCTGCTGCCACTGGCCCATCGATCTCACTATCTCAACCTCTCTCTCTCACACACACACACACACACACACACACACACACACACACACACACACACACACACACACACACACACACACACACACACACACTATTTTCATAAGTATTCTGCTGTCATGAAATAATATTCTCACAAAACAATTTTCTCAGATCTAGTTTCACAGAGTATATTTAGCCACTGTGATGACAGCAATCAATTTCTGAAATAAGAATGGTATAAAACAGCTCATAAAAGCACTTCATTACTTTTTGACTGAAAGAATTGTGAACATGCTCCAGTCTTAATTGTTATGATAGGATAAACAACTATATTATCAAAAATTAGCTAATGATGTTCTGACATATAGAAATATTCCAAACAGTAACATCAATGAATGACAAGCCAAGTTAGCACAGACCTGGATCTTCAAACACAAGAGGATCTAAAGGATATGGTGACCAAAGTAACATGAAGGAAAATTCTAACAAATTAGTATTAGGCTAACTGCCCTTTTGAGCCATTTTAAGCCTAGCCAATTATCCCTTGTGAAACTCAAACCCTGCACCTTGTGTTTGTAAGGCAAACACCTTAACCATTAGGCCACTCTCCCAATACTAACTGTAGCACAAATCAACAAGAAGAATGCTTCAGCTATGCAAGTATTAGATAGAGCAACATACAGTAAGGCTAGTTCCAGTAATTAATAAGTACATGCAGCTAGAGATGTCACAGTGAATGTCCCAACACCTTTACATTATGTTTGAGTGTTGATTCCTCTAGTTGTAGATAGCCTCTCAACCTCTCAGAGCAAGAAATTTAGACAAAGCCATAAATAACGGAAGGACAAAGATCCATAAATAGGGACAATTTTTAATTATTGCTCTACAAACCTAAAAAGTTGATAGAATAACACATTTTGCATTTGCATTAATTTTCTGAATGGTATGAAGTCTAAAACTCAAGTGTCTGTCATTGTTTTCTGACTTCAATCCTCAATGATTTGAAAATGATTTTCCAGAAAACCAAAATTTAATAGACCAAAAATCTGATGCAGAAATCTGGATATTCTGCAAAAATCTGGACATCTAAGAAGTATGGTAGATAGTGTTAGGCTATAGTCAGGGATCACATGATGAAGAGAAATTACATTTTGCTCTTTCTCTGAGGTTGAGAACTTCAGGCCTAGACATCCCTGACACCGACAAGGTTAATGCCAAGGGCATCATAACCAAGGGAATCAGTGATGATTTAACAGCAATCATGAGTATAAGTGTAGTATGTACCAGGATCAGAAAGGACTTTGAAACTCACAGTGATAAAACAGGGTCTAGGGCAGGAGCAAAATATATGGAGAGTATATAAACTGCACATGGTGTATGGTTTACTGGAAAAAGGTGGGAATATCAGGACACTTAACTCTATCTTGGTTTTAATAAAGGCTTGTATTATCTGGTCCGATTCCTCATTCAAAGAAGGGTTATGCAGTGACTTGGTTAATCTAGCAGACATGGCAAGCTGGCCAACCTTCTAGGTACCTGCAAAGCTCCTTCTCAAAGGAGAAGCTAGTGAGTCTTCTCTTCTGACTGGAGTCAGTGTTTTACTGAAATCACAGCATGGGGAAAACTGCCTGAGACACTTGGAGAGTCTTGAAAGATAAATCTCTTTGCCAGTAACTCTGGGAGGAGAAAGCCTACCGTGTTCTTTAGGCTTTCTATCCTCTTCTCCTTCTTTTATGGTTCATCTTTTGTCTCTTATCTGCACCCCTTTTACATGGAAAAGACCTTTAAAAATTAATTACGTTTCTTTTTCTCCTGGAGGGTCAAGTGCTGAAAATGTTTACATATCTCACATACTTATTTAAAATGATCCAGTCTGTGGCAAAAAAGCTCATATGCCTATCCTGGGGATGAACTTTTTGTTGCCCAAAATTTGAGAACTGATGAAAACTAGAGACTCTCTCCATAACTGCAACAGTAAGAGCACACAAACAACAGCAACACACTGGCAACAGCAGTCACAGAAAAGTGATCTGAAAAGAAAACACTGCTATCGAAATAAACACAAGTGCAATGCGCTGCTATCTAGAAATCAATGTACAATTAAAGTGCATTTCTGCCTGGAAATACAAAGAAGAAATGTAAGCCAGCAGACAAAGATAGCAAAGAATAAGATGGGGGGGGGGGGGTCATGGCTAGATAACCTTGCTAATAAGCAGGAAAAGAGGAGGAAAGTAAAAAAAAAGAAAACACCATTAAATTTGAAAAACAGCAAGTGTACAGCAAATTATTGATTAATAAAACTAGAAATAAACCAAAAGTGAAAGAAAAAAAAGACAGTAGTGGTATTTATTTCCCCAAATCTCAAAATACTCCAGCAGTGAGAAATCACACCTGGTAGAAAGTGGAAAATGAGATCTGGAGACAGGAGGGCTCAAAATTATTATGGGAATTTTGGGGGCCCATTGAGGTGTACAAATTGGACTATGAGACATATGCACTTTAAAGTGCATTTTGCTCTTTCTCTGAGTCAGTGCAGTTTCAGAGTTTGTGTGTGTGTGTGTGTGTGTGTGTGTGTGTGTGTGTGTGCATTTGTGTGCACATGCAATCATGTGTATCTGCATGTGTGTGTGTGTGTGTGTGTGTGTGTGTGTGTGTGTGTTTGCTTCACTTATTTTTGATAGAAGCCTTTACTTCAAGATAATATTGCTGTACTTTTGAGCAGCAAGCAATGTTGATTCAAAATAACAGAAAAGAGGGACATAGAAGGCCAAATGAGGTGAAAAACAGTGCATATACCTCACTTATCTTTTTTCAAGCTCCTTATATCTCAACTTTAGTGATATGTCATAGGACTAGTAACAATAATACAATTAGTAATGTTCTATATCATACTGATACATGTGACTGCAGCTCTGTGGGCCTAAACTTGTCTTACATTGCAGTATCCCATGCAAAATAATAAAGTTCTTAACAGATTGCACTCACAGGGATTTAATAGTGCAAAAAGAAAAGCAGTGCTTTCTATAAATGATTAGTTGTTAATATTTAGATGCTGTATTTTATTCCAGCCAATTGGTTTACTTCTGCAGGAATCACTGCAACTGTTTTTATTTTATACTCAGCTAAAGGGTCAGTGGCAAAACCAGCAGTGTTGTTTATCATTACTTGATAAACTGCAAGCGGTGTGTCCTTTACTGAAAAGAAATTTAAATAAGCTTTTTACTAACTGGATAATCAAAATACTAAAATTTCCCTTTGATGGCACATTTTTATGCATTCGGAATGTAAATAATTTAAAACAACTTGCACATAGTATAACAGGAGAACTGATATAACTGATGCAATATTCAACATGTAAGGCAATAAAATTAATGAATGCATAGCTAGAGAGCCTTTGGGAAACAGTGACTTTTATATGAACTATTATGGGATGCCAAAAGCATTAAATATTTAAATATTTAGAACAGTGTTATTCCCCACTCCAACCCCAAAAAAAAAAAAACAATCAAATGAGATCATGCCTAAGCAAGATAAACTGGTTTATTCATCTGGGTATGATTGCTTTATGGCCAAAATAAATAAATACATAAAAAAACAACTAACACACTACAGCATGGCTTTCACATTACTGAATATGTTTTAAATTAGCAAAGAATTATTTTAAGTTTAACATAAATAATTGAAAATTAATTGTATTGTTTGGTATTCTGAAATCCATTTACAGAAACCATAGAGTTTAAATTGCCTAAAAACAAACTGCTTGAATAAGAAAATAATAAAAGAGAGAAATAAAAAAGCAAAATATAACTATGGCTGTATAACTGGAGTAAGGAATTTTAGGTTACATCATTCCTTTGGGTTCAGTTAATTGTATATTTAATATGTCAAAACAACCCTTTGAGTAGAAGACTTGCCCTGTTTTAATAAGCACACCATTTATGAAAGAAGCCTGTGTCTGTTGGATATTACTTTATATCTTTATCAGTATAATGAGTGGCCAATGCATAAATATTAATAATACCACACTGGTACAAATATAAACATTAGGCATGAATACAAATAATTACTGAAAAATGAATGTAACGCCTGTAAGAAGCTCCAGTACCTGGAAGCGCTCCTTACCCTGGAGAGTGCTGACATCTGTGTAGTTACTGAGAAATGGTTTATAGCTGCCAAAGGCACCCCAACATTATAAAGCATTGTATAATGCCTTCCACACTACACAAAAAGGAAAAAGAGCTGGAGATGTATCAATATACATAAAAAGAAAGCACACCTTAAGATTGGTCAAACAATATGACATGCTTGAGCTACTCTGTCCAACTAACCCTTAAAGTCCAATACCATATCCTTGCTAGCTACAGGTCCCCTTCTATGAGAGAGGATCACCATACCATGTACTTGAATGTTCTAGAGTCACTCATAATTCACCCAATCCCATATTCATGGGCAATTTCAACTATCCCACCATAAAATGGGATACATACATAACCACTAACATGCAGGCTCAAAGATTCCTGGATTTAGTCTGCACACCTATAAAGAGTGCAAGTATCCTGGATGTGGTGCTCACAAATATGAAGGAATGGTGCACCCCCACCCCCTTCTGCAGTGTGCTCACTGGTCAGATCAGATCACAAAGCAGCCATCCTTGAAATAAATATAAAGGCTGAACTCTCAGCAAAGCCAAGAACCTTTAAGAACTTTTATAGGTTCATAGGTACTAGGCTATTGGCCCTAGGGCCTATATAAGCCTAGCCAAATGGTACCCTGGCTTTTGCCACCCAAGAAAATTATTTTCCTGTGCCCCTGTCAAACAGAGCCACAGAAGTGATCCCCAGGGTGAATTTCCTATCTCCCATCCAATCATCAAGATTTTTCTTGAAGAGTGCTAATGAGGAGCTTTGTTTGATATAGATAGATAGTTTGTTCCAGAGTATGGGAAGTCTCTGGGACAGGAATCTATCCCTCCAGCATGTTCTGTTTATTGTGGTGACAAGGTTTAAGTCCCTAGAGCATGTAGCTCAGAGGGCTTGGGATTTCTTTAAGATGAGCATGTCCAATAGCTTTGTATGTTAAGCAGAGATCGCCTCTGAGTAGGCGATATGTGACAGAGTAAAGCTGGAGTTTTTTGAGATGGTCTGCATAGTGCATATGTTTGAGGCCGGTAATCATCTTTGTGAGGTATTTCTGTGGCCTTTCCAGTTGTTGTAGATGTCTTGTGAGGTACATACCAAAAGGGGCGTTGTACTCTATAATGGGTCTAATGAGTGATGAGTAGAGGGGAACAATGACTTATTTTTTCCTAGATGAGAAACCTTATGTGATGAGGTGTGCCACATAGAAGGATTTCCTGACTACTGTGGCAATGTGATTATCGAAGGAGAGACTACTGTCCACCTGTGTCCCAAGGTCTCTTATCACACTTTTGGTGTTAAGTAGACTACTGTCTATGTGGTAGTTCATGGGTACAGAGTTTTTATAAAAAGGGATGACAATGCACTTTTTGGCATTGAGCTTCAGACCATGGCTTTGACACCAGACATCTGTCTCAGTGAGGTCCTTTTGCAGGATGTCCCCATCGTTAGGAGTTTTGATTATGGCTCCTAGTTTGCAGTCATCTGTGAACTTTGTTAGCTAAAGACCTTCTGTGTTAGCCTGTACTTCAGAGAAGTAGATACCAAACAGGAGAGGACCTAGGACTGAACCCCGTGGTACTCCACTTGTCACTGATCTGTAGTTGGATTTAGAGTCTGCTACTTTCACAGTGTGGGTTCTGTCAGTGAGCCAGTTGGGAACCCATCTTGTGACATAGGGATTTATACCTAGTTTAGTGAGTTTATCTATAATTCTAGAGTGGAGGATGATGTTGAAAGCCTTGGTGAGATCTAGATAGGCTGTGTGAACCCCCTTACCTTCATCTACAGCTTTGGTGACTACTTCAAAGAAGTCTATCAGGTTTAGGAGACATGACCTGCCTTTTACAAACCTGAAGTGGGTAAGGTCCAGAGTTTGGAGATTACCAATGTCATTGTTTATAAGTTCCATGATGATACATTCCATAGCCTTGCAGACCAGGCTCATCAGGCTAATGGGGTGGTAGTTCCTAGGGTCTGTGGTGGCTCCCCCTTTGTGGAGTGGGATAACCATTGCTATGCACCATTCAGTGGGCACAAAGCCTGAAGTGAACATGGTACTTAGGTGGGAAGCCAGTTCATTCTGTAGTTCATGTAGAACGCAGCCTGGGATGTTGTCAGGTCCCATGGATGCTGTGTTCTTGGCTTTGGAGAGTGTGTTTTTTACCTTGCAGCCGTGATTACAGGAACTTTGTATTCTTTCGGTATAGAGATGGGCCCTTTAGGGGATGAGAGAGGGGGGTAAAATTAGCACTGAACCTTTCTGCCAGGATATTGGCAATATCAGTTGGTTCTGTATATTTAGTGCCATTGTGCTTGTAACTCAGAGCACATCTGAGTGTTGCCATTGAGAATCTTGACATAGCTGTAGAATGCTTTGTGGTTGTCTTTAGAATCAGTGGTGATTTTGTTTTCATAGCTAGCTTTGGAGCAGATCTGAGTGTTGCCATGTAGAATGCTTTGTGGTTCTCTTTAGAATCAGTGGTGATTTTGTTTTCGCAGCTAGCTTTGGAGGATTTTATGAGGGATCTCAGCTTCTTACTGAGGCTGACCACGGAGTTCCACCAATCATGGGATTTTACCATTTTTTTGCAACAGTTTCTTTTCTTCTGTTGTAGAGTTTGTTTATGGCAGGGGACCACCAGATTACCTTCCTTTTTTGGAGGATAGCATCTTGGTTCTGTTAGGGATTGCACGACCCATGCACTTGTGTAAGTGCTTATAAAGTGTATAGGATTCAGCAGATGTCCTTCATGGATGCATCTGCAGTCATAACAAGTGGGTTGTCCTGTCGTCAGTCAGGCAGCCCTGCAGTCGGAAAAAGTTAACAATTGTTTAACCTGTGGGAAACAAATACCTCATAAAGATTTTACAACTGAGGCCCTGCTACAACTCTTGAATCGACCTCAGAAATTTTACCCACTACGTGGTTGACTATCAGACACCATCCCCCTTGATGTCCTACCCCCCAGCACGTGGTGCTGCTAGGCCTCTTGAATCGACCTCAGAGAATTTTACCCACTACGGTTGGTTGACTTATCAGACACCATCCTTTGGATGTCTCTACCCAACGTGGTGCTGCTTCTCAGCTGCCATGCCCACATCCAGGCCCTCTTCTGGTTCTCAAATGCTCTTTGGCAGAAGATTTAATTTCTTTAATTAGAGAGGATCTCCAAATCACCAGGGCCGGGCCTCTCAGCCCCCAGAAGAGACCTAGGGCAGAGCCCCTGAGCCAGTGTCTTCTGATGATTCTGCTGATGAATCAGAAGATTCTGATGCTGAAGAATTACCTCCTGTTCTCTCTGGTGTGGATGATGCTTTATGATGTTTGCTCTGCTGCAGATTCTTTACCCCCCCCCCCCCAAACCAGACAGATTTTACAGGGTGCCAGATACTCATCACCACCAGGTCACTAGACAGATGGGGTCTTCAGCTACTCTCTCAGCTAGAGCTTTAAAACTGTCAGTTCATGATGATATACCAACCAATTATTATGCTTGATCAGTTAAAAAAAAAACTAACTGAATCTCTCTGATAAGAAAAAGATGTATGTAGATGGTAATAACATACAACAGGTTAGCAACCACATTCCTTAAATGTGGCTATGATGCACTGGGCTTCATTTAGATCATAGATCCAGGCACAGTGGCACAGTGATATGCATGCATGGCTAAAGGAACAAGCTTTCATGTTAAAGCTAAGTTGCTAAGATGCTCCTATGGACCACAAGAGTTTGTTTTGTACACTGCCCTGCAGCAGGTTATGAAGAAAATGGAAGAAAAGGCAAAATCTGTTCAAACTGTTAAAGACCAAGGTTTAGCAGGAACTGGCCTGCCAAAATTGGTCCTTTTGACTCACAAAAAAAAAAAAGGGGGGGGAATAGGCGTTCCAGAGGCAGAAACCAATCCAAAGTTAACCTTATTTTCAAAGAACTGGCACTACATAACAAAAAAAAGTGGATTTTACAAAACCATAGATCAAGGTTAGTTTCACTTCCACACTTGACTATTCCTAGTTCCAAGAAAGGCATTGTCCCAGTCTTGGCTGGACCAATCTGCAGAAGATACCTCAGATTTCTTGCAGGATCAGAGCACTATCAATTCTCAGCATTGCCCGAGTATTCACAAAATGCCTGGCAAACAAAAACAAGCTGACAACAGATTTACAAAGGTCATTTTTACTTGCTACAAGGACTGATACACAGTCAAATTACAAAAGTCAAGGCTGATACCATCCCAAACAAGGACATTCTTGGGACACAGTACAACAAATGGCATTCCTGACTACAGAAAACAAAAAGAACTTCCTCTTTACTTCTTGGCACTAACAAAACTGAACAAGTTAACAGCAAGAAAAATTCTGCAGGCCTTGGGCTTCATGGCATCATGCATAATCTTGGTCCCATGGGCCAGACTACATATGAAACTACAGTGGTACCTATTTATGGTCCCAACACAGACACAGTCTAGAAACAGAAATCCCACTAATTCCATGCTTAAAACAGGAGTTCCTATGGTGGGCTCAGGCATGCCAGTCAAACCCAGGCCTACCCTTTCGCAGATGTCAACCAAGCCAGACCATCACAACAGGCAGGTTTGTGGACACAGGATCAACTTCACCTGCATCAATCTAAAAGAAATGCTGGCAGTAAAACTGGCAATCAAAAGTTCAAACCATTTCTTTGATGATAAGGACAGCACAGTCATGTGGTACATCAACAAACAGCCTATGCAGAATGACCTTGGAGCTGTGGACCCTGGCACTCAGCTACAAACATTCAGTACAGGCAATAAAGACAATACTCTAGCAGACATATTAAGCAGAACCATGGAAGCTGCACCGGACATCTTCAAGACCATCTTGAAGAAATGGGGAATGCCACACATAGACCTAATCACCTCTCAATCATCAGCTCAAAAATTCTGCACAAGGACATTCCACCCACTAGCATGGAAAGTGGACTCACTCTCCTTCAACTGGAAAGGCCTAACAGCATATGCATTCCCACCTCTTCCTTTGATACACAAGGTACTACTAAAAATCAAGGAAGAACGTCCAAGGATAATCCTGATAGCTCCAAACTGGCCAAGAAACACACTGGTACCCACTACTGAAGAGCATGTCTCACCCTGATGCCTTTGATGTTAACTCAGAACAACTACAGCATCATACATCAAAACCTAAAAACGCTGCAACTGACTGCATGGAACATCACATAGCAGCAGCTAATCCAGAACTTACCCAAAGAGTTAAAGACATTATTCTTGAAGACCTTCAACAAGAAGGAACTATGCTGGAAAATGGAAAAGGTTGTCATTTTTGGAGCGGAAGAAGAGAAAAAGATGTGTTAAACATAGATATGGCTAACATTTAGGAGTATGTGGGTGAACTTCTTCATTCAGGCCTGTCCTACTCCTCCATCAAGATACATGCATCAGGTATTTCAGCAGAATACAGCTTTGATCCACCTGTTTTTTCACTTGCCTTTGCTCAGGCAGTTCCTCAGAGGAAGAAAGAAAAACCTCCAAGGAGAGCCACCATTACCAGCTTACGTTTTAAACTTGCTAGAAAAAAAAGTTGACACTTTCACCAGAGCCACCAGCAAGAGCAGCAACAACCTACAACACCTGTCATGGAAAACTTTCCTACTGGCAATTACTTCAGCAAGGAGGGTTTCAGAACTACAGGCCTTAATGGCAGTGCAACCCTTCCTAATCTTCCACCAAGATAGTGTCCATGAGGACTAATCTCCTTTATGCCCCAAGGTGGTATCCAGAGTGTCTTTAAACCAGGCAATCCACCTTCCTACCTTCTTTCCCAACCCACAAAACAGAGGGAAAGAATACTGCATACCTTGGATGTACATAGACAGCTTACTTGGAAAAAATAGCAGAAAGACTGACCAACTTTTTTGTAGCTATGCAACTTTTAGGAAGGGAAGGAAAAGCTATTTCCAAACAGACAATCTCCAAATGGATAGGAAATTGCATACGATACTGTTACTCCTTCCATGGAAAACCAATTCCACAGAACATAAGACCTCATTCTGGCAAAGACATTATTGAGGCTGCTACTTTGGACCTCCGTGCATACATTGCCCAAGCATTATAATTTGCCTCTATATTCCAGATCCCGAGGGTTTGCCACTGCTGTACTGCAAGGGATCCTAAACACACCATAATCTACTTTTATCCTCCTCCCTAGTTGGCTATGGTATTCTACCCACTTGTTATGACTGCAGAGCATCCATGAAGGACATACACAGTTTTTTGTACACCTACCATAAATGTAGATGTCGAACTGGATAGCATCTGCAGTCACTCCTAATAGCTAGCTGTTTGTGTTTACCTCTACCTATTTGGAAACATTGGCATCTATCCAAATTTTTAGCCTGCAGAGAGGGCTACTGCATCTGGGGCAAGAAAACACTGAGAAAAATGGCGGCGGCTGATGCTTTTTGCCGAAGACCCAACAGACTGCAGGGCTGCCTGACGACAGGACAACCCACTTGTTATGACTGCAGATGCTATCCAGTTCGGACATCTACATTTATGGTAGGTACAAAACTGTACTTTGTACCTCTATTGTCCGTCAGCATGGGTGTCATGAAGTTTGCCACTTCTGTCTTAAGAAGTGTGAAGTTGGCTTTGGAGAATTTTTTTACTGTTGTTTCCCTAATGGGGGGAGGGGTGGGATGTGGATCTAGGGTGATTTGCTTGTGGTCGGATCTGACCAATGAGGAACTGAGCATAACAATACCAAACAAGAATAAACTTAACACAAGCTTCAAAAACAAGCCCCCTTGGTGGACCCCCCCCCCATATAAATATATTGAAAAACAAAAAAAAAAGAAAATCCTGTCCAAAAAAAGGAAGGGCTATGCCCAAAAGACAAAAAGTTCCCTCATCCATTTCAATAAGCAACTCAGGGGACTAATCAAGTCCACCAAAGCCATCTTTGAGACAAAAATAGCCTCCCAGGCTAAGTGTAACAATTTTTCTGTTATGTACACAACCTTAAAGGGAAGACTCAACAGTATGCTGAACTAATAGTAAATGGAGCTTCCTATACTGAAACAGGGGGGATATGGCAAATTTGTTAGCAAATAATTTTATCCCAATATCACCTCCCATCATCCCCCAATCCCCCCCCAAAGATACCCTCTGCCATGTCTCCCCCAATTATCACTAAAGCACAGCTTCTCTTTGCATTCCTAAGAACTAAAAACACTGCATCAATGGGTCCAGATAATATCCCCAGGATGCCTCCTTAATAACATCAAACATGACCTGTCAGGCCCACTAGAATCTCTTTTCAGCTACAGCCTCCAGACAGGTTGCATCACTAGGGAATGGAGGACTGCAATGGTCCTTCCTCTACACAAAGTGGGACCATCAACAGACCCAGGGAACTACTGACCCATAAGTTTGACTAGTCCTCTATACAAGGCCATGGAAAGAATTATTGTGAACCTGATAAACAAAGACATAGAAAATCTTCAAAACACTGGACCCATCCCAGTTTAGTTTTGTCAAGGGCAGGTCATGTCTACTAAACTTGATGGACTTCTTCGAGAAGGTCCCTAGAAGCACAAATGAGGGCAAAGTGGATATATACTGCCTACCTTTACCTGGCACACTATAGGCAGCTCACAAATTTAGGCATAAGTCCTTATGTCACATGAAGGATAGCCAAATAGCTCACAGACAGGACACATGGAGTTAGGGTTGGGGAATCTACCTCCACCAATAGGCCTGTTACTACTGGTATCCTACAGGGCTCAGTACTCGGACTTCTCCTATTTGGAATATACTCCACTGAAGTCAAAGCAAATGTAGAGAGCATTTAGCTGACCAAATTTACTGATGACTGCAAGTTGGGTGAATCCCCCAAAGATGTAGCCATCTTCCAGGATGGTCTGACACAGATGAATAACTGGTGCCACAACCATAGCTTAAAACTCAATGCAAAAAAAGCATAATTATACCCTTTGGAAAGATGACTACCCCTGCAAATTACACCACTGATAACACTCCACTATGAGCAGAGTCAGTGGTACTGGACTTCAGAACTCAGGCTGACAGTAACCAGAACTTTAATCATCATGAGTCCACGGTAGTGAGCAAATCCTTCTATGTGGCACAACTTATATAATAATGGCATAGCATCCGGATCTAAAGACATCATAGTCCCATTATACTCAGCCCGCATTAGACAAATAGTCGAGTACAATGTACCCCTCAACATGTACCTGACTAAGCATTTACAAAAGCTGGAATGGCCACAGAGATTCCTCACTAAAAGGATATAGGGTATAAATAATATGCTCTATGCAGACCACCTCAAAGCCCTGTCCCTGTACTCAGTCACCTACAAACTACTGAGGGGCATATCTAACCTACAAGGCATTCTCTGATCCAGCCCTGATGTATTTGCTACACATTCACAAAACAAACACACTAGAATTACCAGATTTAAGGATCAAAACCTCATCTGTTATGTAAACAAAAATGTTGGAGGGATAGGTATGTGCCCCTGAGATTACCCCTTTGTTGTAAGAGACACCCCATTCAAGTGAAACAAAGCTCTTCCCTACGCCTATTCAAACACAATTTGGACTAGTGGATGGAAAGTTGAAAATATACCCTGACTTGTCACTTATGGCTCTTATGGGCAGGGGCAGTTTGTAGATACTCAAAGGCACAGACACTTACCAAAGCTATTCTATGCCATGGGAAAGTATAATTGGGAAAATTGGGGCATGAATCGCTATGCATAAAAAGACTCGAGGGTTGTTAGCCTAATAACCTCCTAGGATCCTATGAGCCTATGATCCAATCAGTAACATTTTACAGTCACGAATAAGTAAGATTTAGAATCAATACTTTTAGACTCTACCAGTATGAATATAAAAGAGAGAGATCGTCCCTCATGATAGCAATGTTCTTCAAATCATTTAATCCAAGTTTTTTGTGCATGCCAGATTATCCTGGAATGTACTGTTTTTGGACTTCTGGAGGTCTTTGAGAAGTAATTACATAACACACAAAGGAAATGTGGCATCTGTAAATGGATTTGACTTTAGATATTGTACTGAAACCCTAAATGAAAGGCTGTGGAATGAGCTGCATTCTTCTTCCTTTGGGGCCTAACACAGCAGAGTATCCATTGCTACAGCTTATATTTTAAACTGCTGTTTTATGTCATCAAATCCTGAATGGAGGGCTGCATATACCAATGATCTCAAAGTTAGTGCTGTAAATGTGTATTAAACACACTGCAGCTGTTTAGGAAACTAGAAACAAGATGGTGAAATAAGCACCCAAGCTATAAACTAATTTCAAATAACACCAAGTATGAAATATAACTTTAATACCATTAAATAAAATACCTAAATGCTTTATAACAATGTGAATTTAATTACTATTGAGTAAGGACCGCAGGTTTCAATTTTACAAAACTGGAAACGAGGTAATAGAATACGCAGTAAATAGTAAGCTAATTTCAAATAATAAGACATATTAATTAAAACTTGAATATCTTAAATAAAATAAAAAATAGTTTATATGCATATGTATACACTACTGAATAAAGAATGACACTGTGATTCATTAATGCTTGCACTAAGTGTACACCATTCTGAGTGAACAGACAACACAACTCACCTTCTTCATCCAAATTTTAGTTTTCCTACTTATTTCTTGCAGCCTTAAATATTTTAGGGGATTCATAAAGGTTACCACAAAATGTAGACTAGAAAGCACAAAAAAGATGGTAGGGATGTTTTGGAATACAAAGACTATACACAGTGTATAATTAATGTACTTTTGTATTTATTTTACATTTGTTTACCAGGTATGTTCGACTGGGCCAAGAACCCATTTTCAGTGGAGGACTGGGAAGAAAAGCTCCACACAGGTAACAAACATATACAGTAAAAAATATTTACAAAGTAACATGAAATAACAAAATTAGAAGCAGTACAAATAACTGCATATCACATTTCCAGTATAAATTGGTATTGCCTTTGCATTGCATTTAGGTACAGTGGATGAAATAGGAATAGAGGAATGTGAAGCAGGCAAAGGGCAGAGGAAGCAGAGAGAACTAAGAAACATAGCATAGCATAGTGTGTTCAGCCTGGCTTAGTGCATGAGCAGAGCCAGTTGTTGGATGTGTTCACTGAGGAGAAGTTTAAATTTGGTTGTGTTAGTAGTTTTTAGTATGTTCTGAGGGATGGTATTCCAGTACTTGGCTATTTGGCTATAGAACAGAGAGTCCCCAAAACTGTTTAGGGTTTACTCGGGTCCTAAGTGCAGTGCAGTTGTTAGGATGGTGAGCAATGGAATGTGCCAAAACTAGTTGGCTGAGAGATAGTAAATTGAGTAGTTTGATCCATTTTAGTTGATGAAGAGCAGAGCTCTACGTGGTTGCTTGGTTACAAATCTGCAGTTTTATTATAACAGGACTCCAGTTTGTTTGTCACCTTTTCTGAGATTTGTGAAAATTGGAGAAGTGTAAAGTAAGTTGAGAGTAGTTGTGTTCTGGCCATGGATAGCCTGGTGGTACTGGTCAGATATGGCTTGACTCTGTAGAGTGTTTGTCAAATTTTAGACAGTTGTCAATTGTGACAAAGTAGTTTGGTGTGGTCAATGGGTTCAATGTTAGTATTAATGGAGGAATAGATAATGAAGGGGGTATGTGGTCATTGTTTTTATTATTTGGGCTTTCTTTTGTTTGGATTTGGTATAAGGTGGTAGTCAGAGAATTTTTTTTATATCTAAGAAGGATTTCTGGGTGTTCTCAAGTAGTTTAGGTAGTGAGGGTGCAGGACATATGAGGGAGGAGTCATCTGCATACTGAATGATGGTTGCTAGGTCGGTGGCAGTACAAAGTGTGTTAGATGGTAAAAAGGCAGTGGACTGAGAATTGAACCTTGTGGCACACCTACTGAGGCAAGTAATAGAGTTGAGAGTTTGTTTCATAGGATTATAGGATTATAGGAGATTACTAGGCTAATGGCCCTGGGGCTCTTACAAGCCTAGCCAAGAGTTTATCCCCAAAAAAGAAACTAACAACCCTTTAACATTTATATACAAGCACTTACACACAGCACCCAAAAAGACAGAAAAATGGAAAATTAAACTTACTTATTCATATAAAGTATAATTTCAATACAAGCTCCACATATATCTAAATTGTCA
Organism: Protopterus annectens; assembly: GCF_019279795.1. NCBI lineage: Eukaryota > Metazoa > Chordata > Ceratodontiformes > Protopteridae > Protopterus > Protopterus annectens. Next base: position 1,160,424,334 of record NC_056745.1, read on the forward strand.
TTACTTTAAGTTACAAGTATTTATGTGCTATTTACAGCCACAGAAACATACCTGTTGATGCAGCTAAATGTGTACTTAACTGCATCTACCAATATACACCATCAATTATCTGCACAAATATCTGGATTTTCATAAGATCATAGGAAGTTACTAGGCTTTTGGCCCAGAGGCCCTTACAAGTCTAGCCAGTAATTTAGCCCATGTTCTGACAAGTCAGCACTCTATACCACTGCTCAGGATGGACACAGGTGGAATCCCAGGGGTGTATTTTCAGTTCCCCATCTAGTGTCCAGGTTGCTCTTAAAAAGGGTTAATGAGGCACTCTGCTTGACATGGAGAAGGAGTCTATTCTACAAAAGGGGAGTCTCTGGGACACAAATCTGTCCTGCCAACAAGTCCTATTGATGTTACAGACCAGGTTGAGGTCGCGCATGTGGGTTACTCAACTGGAGCTTGACTTGCAGATATGCAGCAGTCCCATCAGGGTGGGATATGAGATTGCTTTATATGCCAGACAGAGGCCACCTCTGAGGAGTCTGTAAGAGACTGAGTAGAGGGACAGTGCCTTTAGCCTATCTGTGTAGGGTAGATGTTTGAGGGCCTGGATTCTCCTGGTGAGGAACCTATGTAGTCTCTCCAGTTACTGCATGTGCTTTGTGAGGTACATGCCAAAAGGGGTACTGTACTCAATAATGGGTCTTATAAGAAAAGAATACAGGGATGTTATGACCACCTTGTCCCTGCATGAGATACCCTTACTAATGAGGTGGGCCATGCAGAAAGCTTTCCGTACAATGGAGGCAATATGGTAGTCAAAAGTCAGTTTGCTATCAACCTGGGTGCCCAAGTTCCTCACGACTGATTGCGTGCTTAGGACCTTATTATCAATGTGATAATTTGTGGGTATGTCACTCTCCCCAAAGGGGGATGATGATACATTTTTTGGCATTCAGTTTGAGGCTATGTTTCTGGCACCAGTCATTTCTTTGGGTGAGATCTTTTAGGAGGATGTCCACATCTCTAGGGGAATTGATGACTACACCCAGCTTGCAGTCATCTGCATACTTGGTCAGCCATATCCCACTGGTTTTGGCCTGCACCTCCGAAAAGTATATTCCAAACAGCAGAGGCCCAAAGACCAATTGCTGGGGTACACTGCTTGTTATGGTCTGCTGTTTGAGGTGGCTTCCACTATTTTGACAAGATGCATTCTATCAGTGAGCCAGTTTGTTACCCATCTGGTAACATATGGATTGATGCCTAGTTGAGAGAATTTATCTTTTATACCTGAGTGGCGAATAGTATCAAAGGCTTTGGCCAGGTCAAGGTAGGCAGTGTGCACTGTCTTCCCTTAGTCCATGGCCTTGGTGACTATCTCAAAGAAGTTGACCACATTTAACAGTTATGACCTCACCTTGATGAAACCAAACTATTTGGGTTTGAGTGTCTGGAGGTTGCCAATGCCCTTGTTAATGAAGTCCATGATAATCTGCTCCATGGCCTTGCAGATCAGGCTATTTAGGCTGATGGGTCTATAATTTCCTGGATCGGTGCACGTTCCATCTTTGTGCAAAGGGATGACAGTGGGCTGTCCTCCACTCAGTTGGGATGAAGCTGGTACTTAGGCTTTGGTTGAAAAGGATGCCTAATGGTGCTGCGAGTTCCTGCTTGGGTTCATGTAGGATGCAACCTGGGATGTTATTGGGTCCCATGGATGTTGTATTTTTTTCCTTTGAGATGGCAGTGATGACTTGCTCTCTAGAAATAAGGGGAGGGGGCATGTACTGTGGATGTCCTGTTTTACTGATGGGGGGGATAGAGGGGTGAAGTTTTCACTGAACCTGTATGCCAGCAGGTTGGCTATATCTACAGAATTTGTATATGTGGTGTCCTTGACCACCAGTTTTTAGCAGATCTGAGTACTTCCCTTGAGATTGCAGACATATGTGAAGAAGGCCTTATGATTGTCTTTAGTAGATGTGGCCAGTTTGGACTCGAAGTTTGCTTTGGAGGACTTCACTAGTGCTCTTATTTGCTTGTTCAGGCTAAGGAGATATTGCTTCCAGTTAGGCACCTGCTCCTTCCTTGTCCTGGACAGAAATTTTTCCTTTCATTATAGAGTTTATTTATTGCAGATGTCCACCAGACAGGTTTACTCTTTCTTGAGGAGGAGGATTTCATCCTGTCGGGTATTCCTGATTCCATGCAGCTATATAAACACTCATATAGTACTTTTCTTTAGGTTTGGACATATGTGCCAGGTCCTGTGGAGGGGGAGGGGGCTGTGAAGCTGTTTATACCTTCCCTCAGGTGGTTGTAATCAGCTTTGAAGAAGTTTTTTTGCTTGACTCTAGCTGGGGGGTGACTTTGAAAGTGACCACTCTGTGATCGGATCTTACCAGAGATGATGACACTATAATGATGCTGCAGTGGTTACTCATGTTTATTAATACCAAGTCCAAGATCTTTTCACCTCTTGTGGGGGTGTCAACCAACTGGTCCAAGGCATTTGCATTGACGAAATCAAGGAATCTCTGGGCATTTGTGTTTTGGCATGAGTATTTCTTCCAGTCTATGGTTGGATAGTTAAAGTCACCCAGGATCAGGGTAAAGCGTTGAATCTTGACAGATTCAAAGAGGTCCAGATAGGTGGAGTGGGCATCTTGAGTCAAAGTTGGAGCCTATAGCTAGCTATGATTTGAACAGGGTTCGTGTCAACTGTTAACTACACCCAGAGTGTTTCCTGTGCATAATACTGTTTGACCAGACTGAAGGTGTGTATCTCTTTTATATGTATTGCAACTCCACCTCCTTTTGCTGTGCTGCCCATAGTTTGGGGTGTGAATGTATGATAGAATGAGTAACCCGTTATGGCTGGTGTGCTCTCCACAGCTTTGAACCAGGTTTCTGTGACTGCACAAATGTCAGCATCTTCCAGGGTTAAGAATGCTTGCAATGAGTGCAGTTTCATGTTTAGACTCCTAGCATTTAACAGCATGACCTTTAATTTACTTTGTTTTGTTACTTAACTGCTTGTTGGCAGTCAGATGAGTAACGGGAACCAGGAAAGAGCAGGCTGCATAAGGTTTAAGGATACTAGGTCTTGTAGTAGTTTTTGACGGGATACTGTGTCGAAAAGCTTAGACATATCAACAAAGATAGATGATACAAGCTGGCCATTATTTCTGAGTTGACTGACTGTATTTGTAAAGCTGATGAGAGTGGTTGTGGTACTGTATTTGGGTCTAAAACCATGTTGTGAATCAGACAGAAGGTTAGCGTTTAGTAAATAGTTGAGTTGCCTGTGTATGCAGTTTTCAAGAATCTTACATACATACATGCATATAAGTATTTCAAGCATGGACATTAAAAGACCTTCTAGCTGCCAGTATACCAAAACACTTATTCCCATAGTAAGTGTCCAGGCTGTTCTTAAAAATATCTAAACTAGTACTTGCTTTAATGTAATTTGGTAGTCTGTTTCATGCATCAGTTACTCTGTCAGAGAATCAATTAGTACATTTCTAATTTCTATAGAGTCATCTACATAGTTTTTCTGATGATTCTCTAGTACTTTTTGATAACCCCAAACATTCCCAGAGGTTGTCTCTAAATACCCTATATACTTGAATAAGATATCATCTTATATATCTGTAAGAGACACTGTACAAGTTCAGATATTTTAGTCTTTCATAATAACTTAACTTTTCACATCCATGGATGCCATTGATATATTTCCGCTGTACTCTTTCCGGTTTACTCATGCTTATTTTCTTAAAGGGTTTCCATATTGTTATTCTATACTCAAAGTTTTGGTCTAATGTAACTAACAAACAATGACTTCATCATTTTTGATTTCCTAGATTTTATACATCTTTTTATACAACCTACAGTTCTATAACTATCATTAACCAATTGGCTGATATGATTAGAAAAACTCATAGGTGAATCTACCCATATACCCAGGTCCTTAAATGAGTGTACAGTTTCCATCACTGTGTGCTGTATTAAATAGTCACCTTTCAATTTATGTCTTCCAAATCACAAATGCTTATTTTTTGATACTTTTACCAGAATATTATTCTCCTGTGCTCAAATAGTCAATTTAGTCAAGTTATTTTAATTTGCAGACATGCTTTATCTGGAACACATGTAATCAGTTTACCCAATTTCAGGTCATCTGCATATAAACGGTAGAAAACCTCAGATGAAAAAGTTAAGTCTGAAAGATACAATCTAAACAAGTAAGGGCCTAGTACAGAGCCCTGTGGGACACCTTGACTTGTAATCAAGGATTCCACCTGTCCATTTGCTGTATGATACTTGTCATGTCCTATTTGTAAGCCATGCAGCTATCTATCTTATCAAGAGCATATCAATACCTAGTTGTACTAATTTATTGATCAGTGTTTTGTGTATATCTCTGTCAAATGCTGAAGTTAAATCTATATAAATTATATCACAGCACACTTTTTCATTCATAGCTGTTGTTATATTGTTACAGTACATCATGTTACAGGTGGTAATAGATCTGTTTTCAACATATGCATGATGATATATGGTTTCAAGTCCCAACCTACCCAGGTCTGACAATAACTTATCCAATATTACCTTCTCCATTATTTTTCCACAACATGAAAGCAGACTTAAGGGTCTATATGACTCTGGGTTTATCCTACTCCACTTCCCTTTGAAGACAGGTTTAATAAGCTCATGTCTTCAATCTTGAGGAATCTCCACATATTTATATGACCTAATGAATAATAGATATAATGGTACCATAAGTTCTTGCTGAAGTGTTCTTGGGTCATTGTTACTAATTCCCTCTCCTCCCTGTGCTTTGTTTGGATCGAGTTTATGGAGTTCTTCTTTAACATAATCTAATTTAATTCCTATATCTAGGGTTACCTGGGTGTCACTAGGATGACTTATTACCCCTTTTGTGGAGTCAAACTGTTTTGCATAAGATTTTGTAAATATATCTGTAATCTGTTATGTCTAAGAATACATTTTAGAATCTGCACACAATTTATCAGTTTGTGTGTCTTTATTCCTCACATCTTATTTGCCTATAAAAAAGGTTTCCTGTTATGCTCATTATCTTTATATACATTTTCTTCAAGTTTTTCTTCATCTTGTCTCACACTATGCTTAATCTGTTTGTCTAGCTTGTTTACTTCAATTTTCAAAGTTGTAGTTCAACCTCTCTTCCACTTCTTATTTTTTGTCTCTCATCTTAATCAGATATCTTATTCTTATGGAAATATATCCCCCTGATATTGTATGCCTAGATCCTGATGTTAAACATTTTTTTTATTTTTTGCACTCAAACAATTTCTCTTTCAAAACTTTCAACATTCCATCTGCAGTTTTTCCACTGAACACCTCACTCCAGTTAATTTTACATAGTGACTGTTTTGCTTCCATATAATCTGTAATTAATCTTCTGTGCATTGGTTTAGATTTCAGTTTGGCAGAATTATCTAGCAACAAATTAACATTTGTAATGCCGTGATCACTGCACATCAATGGTGGTAAAACTTGACTTGAAGTAACAGTAATTTCTTTAGGAACACAAACAATGTCTAGTATGTTTCGTCCCCTGTCTTTCTTTTACAATCTGAAGCAATTGTTCCTGAATATAAGTTGTAAATAATTTCCTTACTAACGTTGTTGAATCAATATTATTCCAGTCTGTTTTATGGTAAATTTAAGTCCCCAGATAAAATTATTCTTCCCTCCTGTGTCTCATGCAAAAAATGTATGAATTCCTCTAGGTCATCTGCACTTGACTTTGGTGGTCTATACACTCCAACAATTGTTATATGTTCCAGGGTTGTCTTTATTATCACAGTTACACAGTCTATAGTATTGGTGTTATCACTGAACATGTAATAATCACAGGTCTCATAATTATCTTTAATCCCTATCATAACACCTCCACCTGATGTTTTGTTAGAATGTCTGTTACAGTAAAAATATTTATACCCTGACAGAACTTGCTTCCAGTCATTGTTCTTTAACCATGTTTTACAAATAATAACATCAATCTTGTGGGACCGTAGTAAATTTTCCAATAAAAACACTTTATTATTAATGCTTCTAGCATTAACAACCATCAGAGATGCATCAAATGTTGCTATCTGTGAACTGTTAAATTTTCGACCTGGCAAAAATTTTGCCTAGTGTTTATCAAATATTGCAAGATATCTGCTGCAAAAATTCTATGCCCTGATCTTGAGAAATGCACACCATCCTGTCTGAACATGTGTGTGCCCAGAACTAGGCCTGGGTGCTCTACTCATTTCCATTTTTTTAAAAACAGGACATTTTTTTCCATGTAGGTATTTACCCCAAAAATCAGGCATTTACCCCAAAAATCTTTTCATTCTCAATGACCTGACTATCCTTTCTATAGGTAATTTGTGAAAAATATGTTCTAACACCAATACAAGCTGAACTATCTAAGAGGGCTGTCAGTTTCCTGCTAACAGTCAGAGAATCCTTGCAGATGACATAATTTGTACAAACATGAATAAAAACAGATCCATACTTTCTTACATTAAGGTGTTCCAAGGCTTGTCTCACATCTTCTAATTTTGCTTCTGGAAAGCATAACACATTCTGTGTTCATTATCTTCTCTGCAAATATAAATATCAGTTCCTCTAATAATTGAATCTCCAATTATAAGAATATATTTGCTGGCCAGCTCTGAAAAATCTTCAGCTTCTAATACAGTAATATCTGCTCTATCAATTGTTATGAAGGATAGATCTTCATCACCATTAGTCTTATTAATCCCACTGTTTTTATTGTGTATTAAATTCTCATTCAGCTGGTATTGTAAATTCACAGCTTGAGCCATGTAGTCAACATCTGTCATTCTCTTCTTTTTTCCTACAGTAAAGTTCTGCAAGCCAGACAGAAGCTGTAATTCCTCACTATTGATCACAGTCACACTTCTTTTAAACAGTAAAGTTAAAAAAATCACAAAGCAAGGTAGGATTGTTTACATATGCTCAGAATCTTGGCTAGGGAGGAAGTGTAGGAATTGGTCTATATAGTCTGAGAAATCAGTTTAGGTGCCACCTTTGTGCAGGGGAATAATACAAGACGTTTTCCATAGCTTGGGGATATATTGTTCAGAAATGGAATGGTTGATTAGAAGAGAGCTAGGGCAGGATATGGAATCAGCTGCTAATTTAAAAAATTCATTTGGGAGTTGGTCAGCAGTAAGGGATGTGGGCTTAAGCTTGTAGAGAAGTTTTTTAATGGAACTGGTTTGTACTGGATTGATTGAGAAAGAATTGAGGTTTGCTTCTAAGCCAGTAGGAACAAAAAGAGGGGCATTACTGTCATTTTTATAGGGATAGAAGGGAGTTGAGGAAGTGTGAGTTAAATTGGGAGGCAATGCTATCTGTGTTTTTTGTGGTGGTGGGAGCTGGAGTTGTGGATTGTCGATGTTTAAGTAGGTTAATGGCACTCTAAAACTTTTGTGGATTGTTTTGGTGCTTTTGTTGGATTTTTGTATAGTATAACTTTTTATTGAGGTTGATTTGTTTTTTGCTAGGTTTCTTAGTTGCCAATAGGTTAGAAGAGAGGCTTAGATTTTGGTTACTTGATATTGTGACCAGGCTCTATTTCTCTGCTTGAAGAGCTGTATGGTGATCTGATAAGCTAGGGCATGTGTTTTGATTTAACAGGCATTTTCCTAAGGGGTGCTAGGCTATTTAAAATATATAAGAAATTATTATTGAAGTATTTTACAGAAGAATCAAAGTGTAAATGTTTTAGTGGGGTCCAGTCCGATTGTTTCAGTATGGGTTTAACGATTTTGGGGGAGAAGTTTCTTTTGCTGTGGACTTGTTTATATATGATGTTCTTTGGAGGGCATATGCGGTTCCTAATCAGGTAGGTGGGTAAATGATCACTTGCGCTGTCTGGGTGGCAGCCAGTTTTAAGACAGAGTAAGTGCCTATTTATTAGATTCCAGCCTAAGATTGATTGTTTGTTGCTATGTTTATTGATTCTGGTTAGGGACTGAATTAATTGACTTAAGCCATAAAGGTTAAGAAAGTTGGAGGGGCTGTCTGATGTGTAAGTGGACCAGTCTATGTTGAAATCCCCAATTATTATGGTTTCCTGATTAAACTGAATGACGACCAGCAGAGAAGGTTTTCAATAACAGAAGGGTTGTTTCTTGGGGGAATGTAGATAGCTATAATACTAATATGTTTGTTAAGGTTTAGTTGGATGCGTGAGATTAAGATTTCAGAATTCATGATGTCTGGGGTTTATTTTCAATACACTCCTGTTGGAGTGTATTTTTTATATTATAGCAATGCTGCCATCATATCTGTGTGTTCTGTTGAGTCTGAGGATATTGTCTCTATGGGTTAAGATTTCACTATCATTTATGTGGGGTTTTAGCCAGATTTCTATTAGCATAGTTAAATCTGGAGAATATACAGAGAGGGATGCTTAAAATTCGTGAGTTTTATTTAAGATACTCTTAATATTCATGTTGATAAGAAGGTCTGTGCTATTATGGGGAAGGTTGTGGTATTGTGATGTGATGTTCTGTCTGTTGGATGGTGTGTTTGTTACTATTGATGAGGGCCTGGGTTTGGGTATATGTCTCCACTTAGTTGGAGTTGAATTGGCTTAAACAGAAATAGGTGTGAGGATTTGGGTACTAGTTTAGCATATCTGTGAAGTAAATATGTTGGTAGCTGTGTATGAGTGAATTTAAATGGGAAGAGTTCAGTGTTGGTCTCCCTTAAACCTGTTTTAAAGAAAAGACCACTGTGACACTGCTAGATCTAGATACATACTTGTTTGTGTGTTTTGTTACTTGTTCAAACTGGTGTGTAGTATTCTCTTTTTATTTGTTATACAAGAACATTTGATACAAATTGTTATCTAGCGTCTGTTTCTATTTTAGTTTTCCATTAGAATATTACTTTTTTTCCTTCCAGTTGCATGTATACAACAGCATATCTAGTTTTAATATGTATAAATGTGTGTAATGTTGTTTTTAGTGAGTGTGCAGAGCTTATGCACATCTATTATTTTTTTATTTTTGTTATACCTGTACATTCAAGCAAGTTCCTGGTATTTTTTCTGCTTCTACATTTTATGCATTTATCTATATTTATGGTCAGATCTGATGCAACATACATAGACTGCGTGATGATTTATTACTGTGTTTGGAATAAGTTTAACAAATCTTTATATTTGTTGATGGGAATATTGTTTTTATTGCTATGTCTTTAACAAATGGTAGGCTGCTTTTATTGACTGGGAGGGGTATTTTATTAATGTCATCACATGACCGCTGAACTCTCTGTGATTGATTGAGTTTTTATTTTAAATAGTAACTAAACTTTGTGTTCTGTCATGGTCTGATGAAGAAGAGGTTACTCCGTGAAAGCACGTACCTTCTGTTTTACTAGAGTTCATTCAATATATAGTGATTTAAAGCCATATTTGGGAGGGGGGTTTCTTAGTGTTTTTGATCTGACTGCTACATTTACTCCAACCTTAACTGAGTGGTCTACTATTTTTTTTCTTGCTGTTTGGATTGTGACAGAAAAACCATGAAGTATGGTGGCTCCAAAGGAAGACCTGAATATGGAGATCATGTCCAGATTATAGTATCTTGTAAAAATATGCAGTCCATGTCATAGCTGAACATATTTCATTAACTGATGAATTCTTGAACAATCTTGATGAAATTGCCATCAACCTGGTAGAACCAGCTATGGGCTTGCATGAAAGGATCTTGTTTCTGGAGCTATTGCAGAAGGAAATACAGTCTGCTAACAATGTGGGGAAAAGGAAACAAATAAACTTATTGTATTTTGAGAGTCCTCAGTCCTTTGTAAATGGAATCAAAGAGGTCTATGCACACCTAGACAATGTAGTGTCAACTCTCCTCTTTTCAAATATTGTGGGGAAAACACAGCCACGTTAACAGATTGGTTGTTTGTTTCTGAGCTACCACTGGTATGAAGAATGGATTCTTATGGTGGGAATCCAATCGTTATGGAAAGCCAAAGAAGGAGGTCAGCATAAGACATCTTGCAATTCTGCGACTCCCCTTGCTGAAGTAATAGCAACACAGAGTAGTGTTTTCCAAGAACCAGCTCTGTGGTCCATTGAATGGTCTGCTCATAGGTGGAATGGCTAAATTTTTCTTAAAAAAAAAAAAAAAAAATGAGATTGCATGAACGAACAAGGTCCTTGACAGGAGGTTTAAGGAGAAAAGTGCCTCACAAAGAGGCTTTACAAAATTTCTTTGCCACAATGGAGGGACAGCTGAACACTACATGAAAGTTGGAAAAGGTTGACAAGTGAACTATTATTATTGGGTGGCATGGTGGTTCAGCAGTTAACTTTGTCACCTCACAGCAAGAGGTTCTTCAGTTTAATTCTCGGGTGGAGTGCCTTCTGTGGAGTCTGCATGTCCTTCCTGCATTCACATGGGTTTCCTCCAGATACTTCAATTTCCTCCCACATTCAAAGACATGTGTCTGGAGCATTTGTCCCTGGGCCTCCGCTGAAAATAGGCTCTGTCCTAGTCAGAATTTCCCAGTTAACAAATGTTAAATAAATAAATAAATTATAGTCAAGAAATTGATCAAATAGGTTAGACAAGAATGACAGAACTAAGGGAACAGGAAAAGTGAAGGGATCTAAGCCTTGCTGTGAGGCATAAATGAAAAACATTTTCCTTTTATCTTTGTAGATGTTTGTGGATGGCTTCTGAGATGTGGCAAAGATCTCAACCACCTTAGATGGGCTTGAAGAGTCCCTGGCCATTAATGGAAATGGAGAAATCATGCAGTTAAGTTGAGTGAGTTGATGTCCAGGTCAGGCCTGCCAGGCCAAGTGGAATATTTCACTGATACCATCTGTTACCTTGTTTGCAATTTAAAACACTGTTTTATTTTAAGAATGTAAAAGGCAAGTGTAGCAAGAAATAGCTACATCAGTAACATATTAAATGTCACCTTCATCTTGTTTTTACTGTAAAACTTTAATCCAGTTACAGGATTGATAAACACATCTTTCTTAATTTTATTATTATTAATGACTTTATTTCTGGCCAGTAAGACTTCTACTTAAATACCAACCCAGGAGTCACATCCAAAACAATCACTTTTTTGTTATAAACATGTAACATATGCCAATATCTATCAATAGCATTACATGTGCAGCATAGCCCACCCTCTGTAAAATTCAGTTCCTTGCATCAGTTTCCGATGAATTCATATCAGTATTGCTATCACAACAGTAACATCTTGCTAACATATTACACTTCTCTCTAATGTTTTTTTCTCTGCTCTTTTTTCATTTTACACAATAACTCAAAGTGTTAACAATGTGTTCTAAAATGACTAAAGTGTGATCATATCATTCATATTCCTGGTGAAAATGCTTTCTAAACCATCAGGACTGGCTACACATAGTGATAGTAAACAAAAAGAGGAAGCGGAAAGAAAAGATGTAGAAACTAACCACTAGTAAATAAATAATAAAACTAACGAGGAAGTGGATATTTTAACTGACAGTATAGTAACAACTGCACAAAAAATAGACAGCAAGAGACAGTGATTTGGAGGATGAAGCTGAAATATTGTTGGATGATCCCTCAGAAGAAATTTACAGCAATGAGAACAAAAGGGAAATTATTAATAATTATGAATCTTGAATCTAGGAAAACAACAAACAGGCCTAGACAGGGTGAATGGGGACAAAGAGGGTGAACAAAGAGATAGAAAACAGTGCAGACTCTCAAACAATGAGAACATATGTCCATGTAGAAGAAAGAAATACTTTAATATAAGGAATTCACTACTAAGCAGATGATACTCAGACTTAACAGAGCAAGAACAGTTTCATGCTTCCCATGAGGTAAATAGGTGAAATGGGAAAATGAGAATGTGAGATGCTCAGAGGAAGATTTTTTGTAATATATATTGGAAACTTGTTGAAAGTTATTACACCAGTGTGAGATATGGTGTTGGAATATTGCAGATGTGCAACAAAACCTCAATTAAATGTAAGAGAGAAGATTAATAGAGATAACTGTTGGAGGTGTGGAAAGGAAGTGGAAGATATTATACAAGTGGAAGAGATGTGCACAGCTTCAAAATGTCGGCAAAAGTTAGTAAAGGAATTCAATGATTTAAGCTGGAAGCATTACAGGAAATGTGCATGTACAGAGCAAGGGGTAATGTGAGGCCACTCAACAATGGCACAATCTTGGTGATTCACTATTTGGTCTTTTTGGGGAAAAATAGAAGTAGCAACAACCTGGATGTTAACAAGTTAAGTTGACAGGGGTAACATTCAAAGAATGTTCGAGGTATTAAGAAACTAGTCATGGCATTTAGACCGAAATGGTTTTTGGATGAGAAAAGCAGAATACAGGATAAGTTATTTAACAATGTAATCTGAATCAGGAGAAAAAAGAATGAGCAGAACGTTGGGCAATGGTACGGTCGATGGAAGTGGGGGGTGGGAAAGAAAACTAAGAGAATACTTAATTGATGTATAGAATTTCTGGAATATCCCTTTATAGCTTATCAAATGTGGCTGCATAGACATGTAAAATGAGATGGCATGGAATCACAATGTTGAAACATTAAAAAAAAAAAAAGATGTTCAAAAAAAGATGGCTACATGTTATTCAATAGTAGCAAATGGGAGAAAACTGGATGTCTGTACAATTGCTAAGGATATAATAGGCAGTAACAGTGCAATTAACAATTGGTGTGAAACTAGCCAGAGTGATAGATTTACAAAACACTAAGAGGCAGTTACTAAAGGCTGTATGAGGAATGTTCTAGAATTGTCTGGACAGAAGATGTGACACTAATGAGGAACCTATATATTCTCCATATAGGGACCTTCCAAATTGTACAATGAATGAATGAATGGAAATTAGTTTGAAGTAGCACAAGTGTGATTCATTATTAGATACTGCTTTATTAAACACAGTCCTACGTTACCATTGCAAGGGCACTTCAATCTCCTTCACACGAAGATAACCACAGCACAGTAACCTGTAGGTGATCTGGTGTCAAGAAAGTGAAAATATAGTAAGATAATGACTCTACTGAGAAACAGATAACAGGAGGCAAGGATGTATGTTTCAAAGCTATGAAAGAGGTATTAACAGCTTGGAAATGGGAGATGGAGATGATTAACAAAAATACATGGACACTTACCATTTTTTAGAATAAAAATTAATATTGTAAGCTGAAAATCAAAGTTTGTACCTGTAAGAGTCTAAAAGTGCCTCAGTAGAAGTGAGGCCCAAAATAGCACAAGTAGATGTCTAAAGAAGTTAATAAACAGGAAAGATGCTATAATCAACCACATGAAATTCTGTACAGCAGAGAGTCAATTATCCAAACTAATTGAAGCCTAGGGTAGTTTGGATAATCAAAGTGTTCGGATAATCAAACATATAACTGAACTGGATAAAAAACTTCTAAAATTATATGCAGGAATGCACTTTTTCAACCATTTAGTGATTCCAAAGGACAATAAAGAATATTTTTCACACGTGAGCTGGTTACAAGCTCAAAAACATGATCAAGTGAATATGTATAATGTTTACATATTCAGAATTTATGATTTTTTCTACTCAAAACCTTTGGAAGCCTGGTTTGGATAACTGACATTTCGGATAATCGACTCTCTACTGTAACAATGAGAAGAGCCTACATACTGAAAACAATTTTGTGCATAGGTTTATAGGTTCATAACTAAGTACTAGGCTTGCTGCCCTTGCAGGCCATTTTAACTCTAGCCAGTTACCCTTTTTATGTTTGAATTAACCTATACCATTTGGTTAGAGACTAGCCTTACCACTAATATCACTACTACTAATAATAATAATATCCTGGATCATACCATATATGATTTGGGGGATTCCAAACATATTATAAAGCACTTTGGAGCTGCCTTTGTCCATTAGTAATACAGGGGGCAGTCCTGGGGTAAATTTTCTGTTTCCCATACATAGTTCCAAGCTGTGCTTTAATATGGACAGATATATCTCACTGTCCCTTTTTCATTTCTCCATATCTTTTGGGTTTGTAATACCGTGATGGGAATGAACCCCATTCCTAAGTCAAAGTATGATTAAAGTTCATGAAATTAGTATTGTTTCACTCTTTGATGTCAGCCAAAATTGCTCTTTGCAGCACCCCAACATGCCCAGTAATGACTCCTATTTGTACGGAGTTACATGTATTGGTAGCATGTCTAAATATGATTATAAACTCTTTTTTATAAGACCCATAGCTCCTACTACTATTGGAACTATCTGGGTATCTTTCTTCCACATTGCTCTTGTTTCTGCTTACAAATCCTAATACTTTATGACTTTGTGTGTCTCTCTGTAAGCAGGACACTGTAGTCACTGGGTGTGGCAGTTTCAGTGATCAATGCTACTTTTGTCTTCTTTTCTTGGACCACTATATACGGTTTTCTAGCATCTATCTTCTGAACTGCTGTAATGGATGATCCCATGTGATGTAGATTTCATCATTTTCTATGATGGTTTGTGGCTCATGTTTCCAGTGTTTTTCAGCCACTTTAATACCATAATGTTTGCACAATCCCCAGTGCAACAGTCTTGCCACATTATTATGCCTTTCAGTATACAGTCCTTCTGCCATTAGTATATCACAAGCAGCAGCAACGTGTGCGACTGTTTCCAATTCATTTTTACAAATCCTACATTTGTCTGTTTCTCCCACATGTTCAATGGACTTTGTAAACTAGCATGTACATAGCCACCAATATTAACTTTTCATCTCTTGGTTTGAATTCACCTCTCCTTAACCATTCCTGTGTTCATTCCTAAACAACATGAGGTTCTTCCAGAAGTTTTCTATACTTGCAACTATATTTATGCATTTTCCACATTTCTTGCCCTTCCAACTGGTCCTTCACCTTATATTCTCTCTTTTGTTTTTTGGCACAGTCAATTGCTGCCTGATTTTTATCTACTTCTGGTTTGATTTCCATTCCTGCTTGATGCTGATATGCTTCTGCTAGGTTAAACAGAGAAGTCATCTTAGATTGATTCTCCTCATGTTTAAAAACTTTCACTATGTTTGGGTCTTGTGAGGTCAGCAGATGTGTGAAGTCCCACAATTGCAGATATATACATGTAATCAATTTCAGGGATGCCCATCTCTCCTTCGGAACAGGGAATATATAATCGTGGTATGCATTGATTTTTACTTGACTTGCACTGTCTCTCCAAATGGTTCTGTAGCTGTTGCAAAAGAGGTTTTGATCTCTAAACTGAGTAACTGTGCAGTAAATCCACCATTATTGGGTCAACAGATGCTTTGTATGCCAGACATTTGGGGATTCAATGACTTCTTCTTGCTTGCAGTCATCTGCAAACTTAGTCAACCAGAACCTTTTGTTATTGACTTTTATCTCAGAAGCGTAGATGTCAAACAGGAGAGGTCTCAGAACAGAACCCTAGGAGACTCATCTTGTGACTGGTCTCTTTATGGAGGTATCTTGCCCTATTTTAATTTCCTGCATCCTATCTGTAATCCAGTTGGCAATATGGTGGGTGACATAGGGATTTATTCCCAGTTATTTTTATTGTTCTACTATGCCTGACGGGGGAATTGTGCCAAACGTTTTGGCCAGGTTGAGGTTTGCAGTGTGGAGATAGTTAAAAAGGAAAATAAGGAAGACACTCGTCCTGCAGGTTACATGATAACTTTAAAGGTTAGTCCAGATCCTTACAAACTACCTTAATCTATTAGCCCCCTGGCTTTAGTTCATACAGGGTAATGGAGACATCCACTGCAACAGATACCAGAGTGATCTGCTGCCAAAGCAGGTTTATTAGACTGTTCCTTACTTAAGGATGAAGCTTGGTATCTAGATGATGACTTTTTTATCATTGTCTCACTTTCTTTAACTAATTCATCTACAAAAGTATTCTAAATACAAGTTCCAGCAACACATCATCTACTGGGTATTGTTGAGGAGCACAAGATGACTTTTGACTGTTCCTCCTGTCCTACAGAACCTTCGTAGACTTCTGTTGATTAGGTTTGATTATGGCTCACTATTAATGAGTTATCACTTACACTCTCCTTCCTTGAGAATGACAGTTCTTTGTTTTGTTGTTTTTCCTTTGAAGACTTTCATTAGAACTTTGAAAAGATAAATGGTGGCACTTACTTGGCAATGCTCAGAACTTGCTGAGAAATTATCTTATCCTAAATAGTATAGGTAAGTACCATGATTTTTCTTTTTCTTGGGTCAAAATTGTCTTGCCATACCAATACATCTGAAACAAGTCTTATGACACAGTGGCCCATGAAACTAAAAAAAAAAAATTGAAACAAAGTAAAAAGAGACCAATTTTCTGAAGTCAGAGACAGAGAAAAATCACAGTGCAGCATAAGCCATCAAGTTTTACAGCCTGTGGTAGTAAGCAAACTACTGAAAATACAAAGAAGTCATACTTAGCACAACACTGGATCCTTTTCATCCTTAGTCTGTCCAATTAGACTGATAGAAAATGAGGAACTCCACATAACTTATCCAGCCATTTTGCTAGTGTTCCATGCCTTGAGTTCCTTCAGATGAACTTCCATAATGCCCTGTCCTGACTCTACCCTCAGATCAGGTTTGCTGCTTAGGACTCAAAGGTTAATGACCACAAAACAAGGAAGAAAGAAAATAAATGAAGAGCAGCAGGGTTTCAAGTAGGTCTACCAGGTCTTTCTGTGGGAAATTTGATTATTTAGATGGGAGAAGGAGATAGGGATGTTGAATCTGGTAAACTAAGGATGAAAGAGATCCATTGTTATGGTAGGTACGTAACTTCTACATCCTATTTTATCCTGTCCATCTAATTCAGCTGATGGGACAGAATCCCAAGCTACCTAAATTCCCAGGTGGCATCATGATGGGATACTCTTGAGAACAGTAGCTCCAAAGAAGGCTCTGGATCAATAAATTATTGTTTAGCAAAATTATGCAACATGCTGCTGCATTAATTTTATCTATAGTAGAGTTTCTGAAGACTGCTGTAAAAGCTGATACTGATCTAGTAGAATATGTCTTTAGTTTATAAGGTAATATCTTATTTCTTCAAGAATATGTAAAAGATATACAGTCTGATAGCCAGCATGACAGGGTTGTCTTGGAGACCTTTTAACCTAGTTTGGAGGGGGATGGTCCCTTTAAGGTAAAGGCACAATTGTCTATGTACTGTATATCCAGAGTGTGAGTGTGTAGGGGATACTCTCTCTCATAGGAGTGACCAGGGAAAGACACAGGCAGAATAACTGGTTCATTTAGGTTAATCTTTGATGCTATTTTGGGAATAAGATAAGGAGTGGCCCTTAGTGATACTCTATGTGAAAACCCAAATACAGGGTGGTAGAAGATAGTGCTTGTATTTCCAATATTCATTTAGCTGAATTGATGGTCACTGAACAATGCCTTCCATGAAAGAATTTTAGATCTGCAGAAAATCTTGACTTAAAGAAGGGTTGCTATAGAGGAAAACTGAAATCTATTGTGGACATTATAACTGATGCAAGTTGCACTTTAGTAGTGGAATAACCAGAGCAAGCAGTGAACAAGTCAAACTGGAATTAGAGTACAACTGGAAAAAGTGCAGAGAAAATACCTAAACCATGGGGATTGGCCCATATACAGAAACACGTCCATTTATTTCTGTAGACATTGTGAGTGGATTCTTTCTGAGATGCTGTCAGAAACTGAATCACACCCTGGGATAATGCAGAATCTTTGGCTATCAATGGAACTGGAGAAACCATACGGTTAATTTGAGTGGCTACAAATTTGAGTGAGACAGTATGGATGGGTGAGATAAAATATCTAGTTTGGGATCTAGAAGCCATGACTGCTTCTTTAAGTGAGGCCTGAGCAGCAAAAATCAGATTTGCCTATGCCAAAATGGTGCAATAAAAAGGACTGTGGTGAAGCTGAAGACCAAGGCTCTGAAATAAAACTGATTGTCTCCCAGCCAGAAGTATAGAAACCTCCTGGATGTCTTACGCTACATTTGTTTACCGAGAAAGTCTGACTAAATATAGGTCCTCTTTCGGTGGAGGACTGGGGAGAAAAGCTCCAGCAATAAGAAATGCAAACATTGTAAAAAGTTACAGTAATACAAGGAAATTCCAGTAGCAGTTCACAATCAGCAATAGTGCAATGAAGAGCAATAAAATTTGAGGTTACATTAACATATGTGGCACAAAAGTATATACATTAAATAATGAGGAAAAGCAAGTTACACCAGAAATGGGTGCATAGATTTGAGTAAAATAGCACCCATGAGTAATATATGGTTAAATACACTAAGGTTAGAGTTAGCCAGGAGAGTTGCACGGACAGAGCCAGGTGTCAACTAAGTGAGTAGATAGGAGCTTTTTAAACTGTGCTGTGGAGCGGTTAGAGGTAATAGGGGTTGGCAGTTTACTCCATATTTTAGGAAAGATGTTTGAGAAGAGAGCCTCCTTGGCTGAGTTGTTAGCTCTGGTGGTTTCTAAAAGGAGTTTATTACTGGAATGGAGGGCTCTAGAAGTGGTGTATGGTTTTAAATGGAGGAGAAGTCCTAAGCCATAGTATTGCCAATTCTGATATAGAGGTAGGCATCCTGGAGGTCTACCAAGCACATTCAGTCTTTTAAAATACCACCAAGACCACCGATCCAAGAAGTAAGCAATTTTAATGAAACACTTAGCGCCTCGGCTTGCACAGCCTTCCAAGAGTAAAAACACGACAAAACACTCTTTACTTAAATACAGCATATTGCACAAGACAATTAATCAATTAAGCATACAATTTAAATCACATACTTCCAATTACATTCCTTGTTGAGTCCCTGAGGCTCCAAAGTACCATACTTTAAAATCAAGAGGGTTTCTTTTTTTAAAAGTTTATTTTTTAAAGACACACATTCACCTATACCAACTTGTAATTTTTCCAGAACAGAACCCCTAAGAGAATCAGGATCAGAATTGTGTGCTGTCATGAAATGGTAATTGTAGTGTTTTTACGCTTGGAAGGCTGTGCAAGCCGAGGCGCTAAGTGTTTCATTAAAATTGCTTACTTCTTGGATCAGTGGTCTTGGTGGTGTTTTAAAATCTTTTTTTTTTAAGTTGTATTTGTCACATTCAATCTTTTGCCTTCAAGCAATTACTAGGATTCTGACTATTCTGAATGCATTTTTCTAGACAAACTGATTTAGGCCACTGAGATTCAAGATTTCTGGCCTGTGCTCATTGTTTTTCTTTGAAACAAAAAATACTTTTGAATAGATAGCTAAACTTCTTTGGTATCATAAAACATCTTGGATTGCTCTTCTTTCAAGAGGATGCTGGTGGCATGGGAAATCGGGAAGCAGCAATGTTTTATTGGGATAGGAAAAGGGCATTGTAAGGCCACTGGATACAATTTTTTCACACAGTTGCCCTGTATGAATGCCATCCAGCAGCTGAGTGGATAAACAAGAGGCTCCCAAGTGCATTCTGAGTGGAGAAGATGGGCAAGCCTTTAGTGATATTGGGAGTGTTTTCTCAAAAAGGGACACCAAAAATGCCTGCTTTTACAGACCTCATCTGCCTCTGGGGTGGTGTCTGTTGAAGTGACCACCTCTACCAATGGTTTCTATGTTAAAGGAGGAGGAGTCCTAAGCCATAGGGACTTGGACCCCTTCTGATTCCTGTTGTAGGAACTTTGAGGGGTCCCAAATCAAATGTCTGATAGATAATGTCTTTCCTTCCTGCTCAATCCTCTACAATTTATTTCACCATAGATCCATATAATCATTCACATAAAGGGGGATTGGTGAATGAAGCCTTAAAGTTATTTGCAAAATCTCCCCATTGTAATGCCAGTATCCATCCCTCTTGCTGCCTTATTGGCTACATTGCGTAGCAGCCCCATAAGGAGGTTAGACATATTTAATATTGTAGCGACGTGACTCTTGGCCTGTTTTTGTGACTCAGGACTGGGTGGCTTTCACAAAGAGTCTAAAGCCTGTTCTGCTAAATCTCTTTGGAAGAGATTTATATATGTGATGCAGTGTTTCCCTATCCTGTCCATTGTTCACAACTGCTTGCCTGGTGGAAGGGCAGTAGTTGTGTCATCTTACAGCTCTTTCCTGGTGGCTGCTGCTTCAATGATGGAGTTCACCAAACAGCCCTTGCTCTAGTGTGGCCTATGCTTAGGGTGATGGAAGATTTTGTCTGGCTTCCTGGGGATGACTTCAGTGGAGTTTGGTTCCTGCCATGACCTCATAGTGACCAAGTCTGTGAGATGATAAGGATGTACCATCCAGGAGGTAGAAGGTGCAGTCCAGAAAGCCACTAGCAATACTCTCTCCTAAGACAGTGGGGTGGTGGGCTAAGATGTTATCTGGCACATTAATGTAAGGATTTCATCAAAAATGGCATCTTCCTGAAGAGATAGGGAGGAACCATCTAAATTATCTAAGTCTGTGTCTAAGGTCAACAACACTGTGGGAAGTCCATATGCATCTTTTTGCACATCTTTTTCTTGGAAATATCTGAAAGGGATCTTTTCTAGTCCTGAGAGAATTCAGTTTTATTCTGGAAAGGCTCTTTGAGGCTTTCTGTCCTGCTGTGTCCATTGGATGACAGATGAGATGGCTATCTGATCGTCTGATTATTGGTTGCCAAGGGCTGAAGCTGATGCAGATGGAGGTTTTGTAGTCCTTCTCAAAGAGGAGGTGATCATCCTTTCAATTACACTGAAGGCTGACCTAAGTTTGTTGGCACTGGAAACCCCCAAGTCAGCACAGTGGCTGCCCCCACCAAAGTGTGGTTCTAAATGGTAGTGAGGGCAAGACTTGCAATATCAAAGACCCAGAAAACTCGGAAATCAAGATTTTAGCCAAAATGTTGAACACAAAGGACTCTGATGCCCAAAATGACATTGAATGAGTCAGTGCCAAGGATCGTGATGAAGACTCAGCGTCTATAGGTCAAGTCTGAGACTTTCTTGACATGAGGACCTTGGCATAGATTGAGTTAGATGAATAATGGTTGGCACTAGGGTAGAAACACTGGATGGTACCAAACACATAGGCTCTGACTGAGCTCTAACATCCAAAACCACTAGTACTGAAACAGGGACAGGGTAAGGAGCTAGGATAGGAGACTGTGGGCCATCCTGATCTGCTCTGCAGCCAAAGAGGAATGGGATGACCCCCTTCTCAATCTGAGCCTTTAGGAAAGCCTTCATCAATTTGTCTCAATCCCATTTCAGTCTGAGCCTTCAGGAAAGCCTTCATCATTCGGCCTCAATCCCATCTCAATCTGTGCCTTAAGGAAAGCCTTCATCATTTGGTTTCAGTCTAAGAATGAAGCACTCTAAAAGGATCTAGTAGACTAAAATGAATATGCAGATGGAGGGTTGGTGTCCATAAATCAGTCAGTTCTTATTCAGAAGAGTGTACACTAAGTGTTTTATTTATTTATTATTACCAGGATAGTCCATTGGGACAAAAGAACCCGTTTTCAATGGAGTCCTGGGGAGAAAAGCTCCAAAAACAATTAGCAAGGTTACAATAAGGTATTTAGTTTCAATTATACAATTCCTATGGACTTGGAAATACAGTAGACTAGTGTATAATCATATACAAATATTACAATCTTGTATCGCTGAAAACAATTTACAATATAGAAACTGAGAGGCTTTTACAACTTAGGGTGGGTTACACCGGAGATATATTTCATACATTCAGGATGAGTAGCTTAATATAATCAAGAGAAAGGTATATGAGCTGACATAGAACCTTTCAATATAGAAATAGAGAACCTTTTCCATCAGGGGGTATATTTACACTTAGGTACCTTTAAGTATTCAGAAAAAGCTAATACAAGCAAGAGCAAGATCTATGAGTTTAGGAGAGTAAGTAGAAATTCTCATTATGAATAGGGGAGGAGAAGTGAAAATTCTCAGTATGAGGAGATTATGTTGGGTGGGAGCAGGAGCATTCCCACTGGGACATTAGGTGTGAGTGAAGGGATTTTTTGAATGAGAAGTAATTTGTGATGGTACGAATGGATGGGGGTAAGGAGTTCCAGAGACGAACAAGACTGTAGGATAAGAGATTTTTTCCAGGGGGATGAATTGGTTTATACAGTTCAACTGACTGAGCTATGCCAGGGAGGGGTGGAGGAGGGAGTAGCTGAATGCACCAAAGTCGATGCAGCTGGTGGATATGATGATTCTTGTCTATGAAGTTCCAGTGCTGAGCTAGGGCCTATAGCTTCAGGTTTACTCTTTCTGGGTTCCTTTTCTCTCTGTCTCTCTCTCTCGCTCTCAATTTTCCTCTGTCATTGCCCTTGTGATTTTAAGGTTTGTAACCATTCATAGAGTAAGACTTGGAGAGGAAGAAGATCCTTGAAAATCAACTTATTCTTTCTTTCTTTCAACAAGAGAGCAAAGCCCAAAGGCCTTGCAGATGAAGCAATCCACCAATCAGTGCAGTGCCCTGGCCCAAGGCAGAGCACACAGAGATTGTGGGTGCCATGGGGCAGTATCTTGTGGCCACACTGGCTGCATTTCCTGAAACCCTTTTCCATTAAAACTAACCAACTAAACACAATAGGATTTAGGCAAAACTGCAACTGTTGAGTATGCCACTATAATAATAGGACAGATAAGGTACTGACAAGTAAAACAAAAGAGAACAAAAATGCTTAATGCTAAGAGTGAAAGGTGACTAAGATTGTGACAGAAACCAAAACAGCTAGTTTATAATATAATATATAATAAAACAAGCAGTTAGCTTGCTAGTGGCACATATATGTCCAAAAACAAAGATGACAAAAGAGATCGGAGGACAGTGTCAGTACAAGAAGAGGCTCAGAATTCCCCTGCTCCCACTAGACATTAGGGGCTATGCCCCCTCACCCCTACTAGCAATGTATACTAATTCCAAAATCACTGTATCCTGTAGCTGGAAAACTCTATGATACCACAACTTAGGACCTAGGATATTGTCTCCAGATTTACCATTAAATTAATTAAACTTGTGTCATTCTGAGGATAGTTAGCAGATCTGCAATAGAACCATATAAGGCAGTAACATTAGCTTTCAGCTAAATTTATTAATCTGCAGACTTTGTTTATTGAGCTTGTAATGTTTATATGCTCATGGCTGAGTATACAATAGCGAGAGAAAATGCATATTCAGGTGTAATTACTAGCGGATCTTGACTTAAGAGTTGCCTAGCTTTTTAGACCAATAGGCAGGCTACAATATATCAGATGCCATGTGTAGCCTGAGTTTTATTGATCAATTTTTATGCATATCTATCATAGGTAAATGATGGTTCTGATAAAGAAAAAAACACAAGAACTTTATCATTTAACAGTCTCATTAATTCCACCATTTGGTGAAGTAATAGCTCAATCTGGATAATTCATTAAAAGCCTTTTGGGTGCTAACAATTAACACAAGTGTTTTTTAATTAATATCTAAACAACATTAGTTGCAGGTTGAACCACTCAAAATATTACTCAAGTTTTCTGAAATGGTTTTATGATCCATATGTTACAAGGGTCATATAAGCAAATGACAAGGTTGGCCATGTAGTGCAGGGTATTAATGTAAGAAAATATTATGCAGCCATGTTAATAAACAGGGCAACAAGAACATTATAGTAATTTTCAGGCATCTTCACCATGTGAACTCCAGCAATCTTACACACAGTGGACAAAGCATTGCAACAAGTCTTAATTTCTCTGATGTATGCTTCAGAGATAAATGGTAACCATCCATAAGCAAAGCTTTCAAAACTTTATATTCAGATATGTGGTTTGGCTTAAGCACAGAAGAAAACCCCAAAAGAAAAAGAAAACTGTGCTAAAATAAAATTCACTAAATATATTAAAGTACAACAACACCAATTTTACTGCCAGGACCTATGCAATACAGTGTGGGAAAAAATAAAACATGCAACAGACAGTCTGAAGGCAGGCAGACGAAGAAATAATTCTGACACTTATTGCAACAAGAATCATAATTTGAATTCTCTTGTAAGAAAGGGTGGGAAATATTATGGAATTGTGAAGAAGGGGGTAACAGAGGTGATAATGGGAACCTTTCTGAGTGAAGAGACAGCAAAAGCATTGTGGTAGGGCTGGTCTTCTTTGTGTTAACCTTTATGAATCCATGGTTTATAAGAAAAAGATACAGTAACAATTAAGGTAAAATTAACTAGATGCAAAAGCAGAAGTTAGTGTGGATGACATTACTTAAAGGTTAAATACTTCAGACATAAGGGCAATATAATATCATATCCAGTAATGAACCTCCCCCTCAAAAAAAAAAATAAAAAAAACAGTCATACCTTGTTAAAATACAAAGAAGATCCTGAAGAAATTATTCCACATCCTTGTTCTGGGCTCACAATTTCTCCTCCAATGACTTCTTGCCATTCACTAAATAAAGCAACTGGACTTTCAAAATCAGACATGACATTGGAACTGAGAGGGGCCTCTGACATACAATCAACACCTTGGTAGCCTTGATCACACCTAGCAGACACATGGAATAAAACATCCTCCATAAGTGAATGCAGAACTCTGACAATAAAAGATTGAACATTACTGTAGTAAAATAGTTTAAAATGCAAAAAAAAAAAATAAAATACTAAACATGCAGAATACTATTTTCTACATGTTGATCTTTGATCAAACGACACACACTGCAGAAAGGAAAATTTCAGTAACTGACTGGTTTGGTAGACTAAATCAAAGAATTGGTGATTTTGTACTAATCTGAATGAGACACTCAGTGGGTCTGCTTTTTATACATTTAATAAGCAAGAAAAAAAAATCAATCCACCATACATGAAAAAATGTGGGTATACAAACATGCCTAAAACTTTAGTGCAATCTTTTCTTAAATAACAAAATGCATTTCTAAAGCAACAGAATGCCAACACTACCCCTACACACAGAGAAACAGACAGACAGACACACACACAAACTTATAGGCAGAAATAGCAATTTTGAGCTGTCATAGTGAACTCTCTAAGAATGTTGATTGTTTCTTTTTTATTTATATGCACTTTTTCAAGAACGTCTGGCGCCATTTTCAAGTCGTTCTTACTGTTGTATTTCCAGCCTTTAGGTGTCGATTATTTTGCAGCACTGTTAATTATAGCATGATTATACTAAGGCATTATTTACTGCTATTACTTCATAATTATATGACTATAGTACCTACTCAAAAATTGTGTGTGGGGAAAAATTCTATATACAGCCCACCCTCCCATAGTTGTAAGAGCCAAAATGTACTGATTGACAAGGCATGAAAATTTGTTGAGTCAACAAGATCAGCTAAATTTGCCAGACTTAATGAAGTGGAAAAGGAGTGCAGAAAGAAGGTGCATAACATAACGTACTTTAGCATGCTGCAAGCTGCTCATACAGGTCAACAACTTTACAGAAAGATACTGCTGCTCTAACTAGGATCTCTGTTAACTCCAGCTTGCATTAACTTGTCTCCACAGCTAACTGGTAATAGATTCACGAATAAATAGTAAGAAACTGTCAGTTTTTGTCCCCTTCTTTCTAGTTCTCCTGATGTTTCTTTAGTTCCACTTGTCCATGTCTAAACTCTACTCCTTTTTTTGCTCTTACAGCACAACACCGTGATTAATTTAATACATCTTTGATCCTTGAAAAACTATGAAGATGTAATCACTCTGTCTTTAATGCAAATGCACATGCATATTGTCACCATCATCTATCGGTCTGTGTCCCTTGCCTGGAAATAAATAATTATATCCCTACTACCAAGGAAGGAGATCTATGTTCTCCCCAAAATTTCATACCTGTTTTCATACTACCCAGTTCTCACAAACATACCTCTCAACTTCTTAGAGCAAGAAATCTCGACAAAGCCATTAATGAAAGTGGGACAAAAGCCCCAAAATAGGGACAATTTTAAAATATTGCTCTTACAAACTTAGAAAGTTTATAGAATAACAGGTTTAGCATTAGAATTTTCTGAAGGGTATGAAGTCTGAAACTCAAATGCCTATTTTCTAACTTCAGCATTTATTGATTTGACACCAGTTTGCCAGTCTGGACATTCTACGAACATCTGTACAGTTGAGAGGTATGAAAAGCCAGTAGACAATAAGGTCACAAACATGATGACTTTTCAAGTCCAGAGTTATACAAGATACAACTGATTCAAACAATGGGTTTTTCAAAGTTGCTTTTCTCCAGTTGCCCTAGTTTGTGACCTGAAATTTACTTGCATAAGTTAGCAGGCCGTGAGTGGTACTGGCACCCATTACACCTATGCCTGAATTTGTTTTGTAATTATAAAACCTCAGCATTTTGATGAGCTGTGACAAGATATCCTTGAATGTGATGACTCATTTGAAACTGAATATGGAGGAAAAAAATGAATCTCCCTCTCTGACTAGTTTGAAAAGAGGCAGCGGGTTTTCTTGAGCAGTTGTGATGATGTAGTATATCCACTGACAGAAAACAGAAGCGTTTAGATGATGTTAGTGGTGCTGGTAGTCAGCTGGCATTGACATGTACTTAGAGTAGTGGTGGGGATGCTACAATTTATGCTGGTTTAAAGAAAAGTTTTAGTTTAGGCAAGTGTGGAAACTAAGTATTTCAGAAAGTATTTCTTTAGTATTGGCAGGATTACTGATTTGATACATGAAAAGCATCCTTAGTTATTCCGGTAGAAGTGTAATAGAAAGCTAAGGCTTTAAAAATGTGTTACTACTAGTGATACATGCAGAAAATGATGTATGTTTATTACAGGTTGCATCTTGGCTTGAATACACTTCCTTATCAGAAGATCAACTATCAGTGTCATTAATAGGCCAGGAGAAGAGGCATTAGAGGTAAAATATCAAAAATGAGCCAGATAAATCATATGGATTTAGAAACATAATGACATGTGTCTATGATGGTTCCTAGCATCAGCTGTTTTACTGAAAGGATTTGTAATATTTTGTTAGGCTATCTGAGTTACAATGATTTTCAGAGTGCATCATGGATCTCACTGCAAATGTGAGTTTATGGAGACACAAGCCTAAACATTTTTAAATTTGATCAATAATTGTTTCAGGAAGGTTCTGATCATAGCCTAGGAATATGTTAATGACTGAACATACTAGAATAGTTTTAACAGAATATATTTCTAAGAAGGCTATTCAGAATGATTTATAGGCAGTTAAACAAAATATTACAGCTAGTGAGTCTGGTTTGTATTGGTGTGATGGAGATTATTTACTGCTTAGTGATAGTGGTGAAATAAACAATGGTCAGAAATGAGAAATTGGTTGGTCCTAGGATTTTTGTTGGGTACAGTATGGGAATATATAGTCTAAGATAGCTTTCTTTTAGGTTGGCAAGTTTTGTTGTATATTTAACCAAGGGGAGTTTGTGCTTGTTTAGATTGGTGAAATCTGGCTACGCTATGAAGGCTGGTATCTAGAGACCAAATTCATAGGTTGCTTCAGTATGCAAGAAGAATTCACTATCTAAAAGGCTGTCTGCATCAAGATGTTTTGAATATGAAACTTATACCATGCAGAGTAATGTATAATTTTTGTATTAAAGTTCAAAACTGGAAATTAAGATGCATGTTCTGCTGAATATAGTTTGGGTGTGGTAATTTGTTTATAGTACATGATTGTCAAATAAATAAATTTTTTCTTTTTTGCCAGTTCACCAGAGGCTTGCCTAAGTCACATTGGTTCATTTCTTTCTCCTCTTGCACAAGAAATAAGTATCTACAAATGAATTAAAAGTCTGACAGCTCATTCATTCCCAATCTGTACAGCTTTCAGACCATTTTTCCTCCTCAGGAGGTAAGAGCCAGGTGGTAGAGAGCAGGTCAACCTGTGATCCCGTGGACATCCCTAAACCCCATCCTTGTGGGCAACTTGCAGACTCCAAAATTGCTGTCACTCAGCAAAAGGCATGCTGTGCTAGTTTGTTTGCCTGTTTGGTTAAGCTCTGCCCTACTTATGCAATAAGGGCCTGCTAGGCTTCTTCTGCTGGCAACTGGACACCCTTTTCTATATGTCAATAGTGCAATGAGTGAAACCAACATCCTTTCCATGGGATAGACACTTGAGTGTCAGGTGATCACTCTCATACTTCCCACATGGCCCTACCATCATCCATGATGTTAACCAAACACAGGCCATCTGTGTCAGTCCCCCTATACCCATGGAACTAGACCATCAAACTAAGAGCTTTGATACACACAAGGCATGCAAATCATTTTAAGAGATGAAATATATAATGAAGAATTTGTAGGAATAAATGGCAGATTTCAGGATAGATTTTAAGGGACAGCTAATAGTTTAATATTTAGGGAATCTTATTCTTGTTCTTATGGCTGTTGCACTTGCCGCACCTCCCTTATGTCATTTTGTAAAGGCTGTGCAGAAACTTTTATGAATTTATTCAGGTGTGTAGGATAGATGGAGTGAGGGTGATAAATAGACTATATCAGATTTTTTTGGAAGGCTTATTTTGTAGTAGTATGTTTAACAGTGACATAAATTGATAAAGTCCCGACTACAGCCTAAGCAACCCAAGTTATTCTAGCAGTTCAGGCATCTAATGGCACAGTCAGGGAGAATTGCACATATTCATCCTTAGAGGGGAGAGCTGTTGGTTCTCACAGCATTTGCACTGCTGCTCTGATGACAGGGCCATGGCCGGACAGTAGAGACCCATCATAACTTGGAGCCTGGGCTGGGAAGACATGGATATGGCTTCCCAGATTGTGATGGTAAGCCTTGTTGGTACATGTGGGTGACAATGCATGTGGGGACAAGGGGGGCACAGGCAGTGTGTATGGTGATTCAGATGTTAAAGTCACTCTGATGCCAGTGCCCTGGCCCAACAATCAAGGAGCCTCAATCCTCACCACTAACACCAGTGAGGGGTGTCTCATATAGGAGGAAAGGATAACAAATACACACAGTAAAGTGCAATTTCTCTTAAGAGCACACAGAGATCACAGTCAGTCCGGGGCTGGTCACACCCTTGCTCTCCAGGTCCCCAATAAGACTCCCCACTGGCACAGCTACAGGGTCCAGATCTCAGCCTACTGGGCAAGCTAAACCCTCCAGCACCATCTCTGTTCAACCAGTGCTTCATGTCCCTGCCCAAGTAACTGACACACACACCTTGGGAAGAGTTTATACAACCACACAGACACTCCTGGGGAAGGCTGGCACAGGCTCACCAGCCATGCCCCCTTTTCCCAGACTATCCTGTAGAAATCACCACCACCCAGCTAATATTTATCAGCTACTAAAAGGGCCTTATGAAAGAGTATCCAATTATTACTGTGCAATATTATTACCCAACTGGTAAGTGTGACTAAACAGTCAAGGCTTATTAGAGTGACTTGGTACAGAATCACTATATATATATATATATATATATATATATATATATGTGCAATGTACTCTAGAGCTTAAAATATCTCTACACAAAACAGCCACAGTTAAAAGGGTTTAAAATATTTAATAGTAAATAATTAAAAACACAAGACAATACTTTTTACTACACTAGTCAAGAGTTCAGAGATCACAGAGAAATACTTAAAATAATTCAGTAGTATAGTTCTGACAGAAAAACACTTAGTCTAATGTTTCTAGTTACTAGCTTTCTAAGAGAAAACACAAGTCTAAGATAAACTTACATACAGAGCAAAGGCAGAGTGCTGATGAGTTGGATGGTCAAGACAAAAATGCTTAATGCTCTCTGATTCTCTCTGTTTTTAAAATCACATTCCTGGTTCACATTACATCTATCTTCACACTTCCCTGGGTTTCCAGGCTAACAGAAACTGCATTTACTTTCCTAGTATCTCCTTTTGTTATCTTGCAGCTGGTCAGGAAGCAGAGCAATAAAAATACATGTGCATGTTTAAATCTAGCAATTTAACTCTTGGTTAAAACAATAGAAAGAATGTCTTCATTTAGACATTTCAGCACCGTGTTTAGATCAAAGGGTCACAACATGCTTTACTTTGTCAGCTTTCTGCCAGCAGAGTGCACTGTTGTTACATTTTTTTCCAGTTCCACATGTAACACTATTTTTACCATTAAAGACAACAAGCCTGTGGTTTACATTTGTATTTACGGATGACAGAATTATCTCCAAAATTTTATCTGGCTAGACTGGCAGCCTTCATCTATCTTCACCCAATCATCACATATCTCCCCCCTGGAGAACTCAAGCTAGTTTTTCAAGTGACCCTTGAAAAACGCTGCTTGAGGGAGTTAGGTCTATCTGATATACTTTTTCCTTGTGGAACTTGGGGTACTCAGAGGACTCACAATATCCATAGCTACCCTCTGAAATGGCTCCTCAATCACAGATAAAGGCATCAAAGGAGCTCTCACCTTGTCTCCTGCCTTGCCTACCTTTTGGCACTGCTCACAGGTCTTGCAGTACCCTGTTACATCTCTGGAAATTCCAGGCCAATAGAAGTTCTGCATAATATGCCTCTTTGTATGTTTTATGCCATATGACCTGCAAAGGGAATATCATGGGCTATGGATAGAAGTGCCAGATGGCAGGCTGTATGCACTACCAACTGCTATACTCTCTCATCTTCTAGCCCTCCCTCAGGGGTCCACCCTCTGTATAGTAACCCTTTGTCCCAGTATACAGATTCCCCCTTTCCTTGAGAATCAGGTGCCTCCCTAGCTACCTGCCTCAGGCCTTGCAATGTAGGGTCTGAGAGCTGAGCCTGTTTCAACTCTCTCCTTGTAACCCTTCCCAACTCCCCTTCCACAGGAAGTCTGGCATCCTCTAACAGTGCTGCCTCACTGTCAGCTTGGGTACTCCTACTCACCTCTACCTTTGCAGTCACTCTGTCTAAGGGACCATCAGTACTCCCAAGCAGCTGTGGTTCACCTTCAGTCTTACTGCTACAGGGTAGCTTCCTCCCTGAAATAACCACTTCACCAGTTCTGGCTGCAAGTATGCAGTCTGTCTGGGTCTCCCCCAGGCTACCAGACCCACATGCTTGTCATCTAGACTGACTGTGTGTAACTGTATAAGCACATGGTACTCCCTCATCCAAATCCTTCCGTATCAGGACATCTGCAGGATGGTAGTTTGGTACCCTTGTTGTCTCAAGACAACCTACTATTGGCATTTTGTCTTTCCCACTTACTGGCTCCCTCACCTTTTGTTCCCCATCTTGCCTCCATGGACATCTGTATGCCACATGGCCCCACTGGCTGTATTCAAAACATTTAACCCTAGGTCCTGGATGTGTACCTGGACTAGTGGCTTCCCCTGCTACTGGCAGATTCTGTTCCTTTAGACCCATGAGCATTACTGGGGGTTCCTTTCCTGTGCAGGGCTGCCCTGCTTGCCAGGTATAGGTCTCTCTTCTTCCTCAACTCATCTGAAGTACCACATTGTCTTTCAGCTAACCAGATCCTCATGTCCTCAGGCAAAGTGCTAAGGGCTTGTTCCCTCACCAAAAGGTCTGCCAGCCCTTCAAAAGTGGTGACCTGACATCCACTAACCCACCTATGGAAATAAGTGCTCAGTTCAGCAACCTATTCACACACACTTTCATGTG
This sequence comes from Protopterus annectens, assembly GCF_019279795.1. Taxonomy (NCBI): domain Eukaryota; kingdom Metazoa; phylum Chordata; order Ceratodontiformes; family Protopteridae; genus Protopterus; species Protopterus annectens. Next base: position 1,160,456,022 of record NC_056745.1, read on the forward strand.
CCTTGCTTCTATGCTCACAAAACTTTTTCCTATACGTTTCATATGTTAGCTTAAACAATTTTAACAAGTGATTTTTAACAGTAGTATAATCAAAACATGCAACGTCAGACATTTTTGACAAAACAGTTACAGCTTTTCCATGGAGTAAGGGGGTCAGGAGCCATACCCAGAGCCTTTGGTCACCACTATACTGTTTGCATACCCTCTCAAACATATGAATGAAACTATCAAAATCATCCCCCTCTTTAAATTGTGGAAGAAATTTACTGACCTTTTGTGCTTCTGGGGTCCAGTTACTCCCTTCCCCATTACCTCCATAACTCTGGTGAAGAGTCAGCATTTCCCTCTCATGCCTCCTCTGCCGCTCCTTTTCCTTGCCTTCTAGCTCCAAATGCCTGGCCTCCAACTCAAGTCTCTTTAGCTCCAGATGGATTTTTAAGTCCTCTGCAGAATTGTTGAGCTGTCCGTTCTCCGAGGGTATTATATCTCCACTGCTAGTCTGATTATCCTCCTGGCTGCTGATGCAGCTGTAACCAAGGCTGCAATCAGGTCTGCCTTAGTCAGGTTTACATGCACCAGTCCCCTAGCCTGGCACATCTCCACCAGCTGGCTCCTTGTCAGCTTGCCATACTCCTCTGCTGACATGCTTGCCTGCTCACACTGACTAATTAAGCAAACAAAAGAAATAAAACAATTGTGATCTGAACTCTGAGTATTCACTGCGTGGCTGATTTAGAGTACAAAACACCTTCAAAGCTCACTGTACACACGCTACAGGAAGTCACTCTACCCACACCACTACAAGTCAATTAGTATTTGTCAACCAATTAATATGTGGTGCGGATATCCCACCACTGCCAAACAATTAATCAAGGAGCCTCAATCCTCACCACTAACACCAATGAGGGGCATCTCATATAGGATGAAAGGATAACGAATACACACAGTAAAGTGTAACACTATTTTTACCATTTAAGACAACAAGCCTGGGGTTTACATTAGTATTTACAGATGACAGAGTTCTATCTGGCTAGGCTGGCAGCCTTCATCTATCTTCACTCAATCTTCACAGTCACTATGAGGGGTTGGGTCAGGTCATAAAATGAAAAAAACGTTTTCATTGTCTGCATACCAGACAGAGCAAGAAGCACCCTCATGGCTGCCTGGATGCCCCCCAATGATAGTGTTTATTTGATCAATGTGACCAAAGAGAAGCTTGATGGTCAGCAAGCATGGAGCAAAATTACATATAAAAATTGTGCTTCTATGGGCTGAGAGGATCCAGATTATATAGGCCACTGTCTAAGAGATCGGATCCACTGTACGCAGCAACACAGGTAGAAAACTGTCATTCTAAAGTGAAAAAAGGGTTATTTCTGTATTAAGGCTTAATGGTGAATAGGTGGAAGCTGTAAACAAATGTGTTGAGTACAGTTTTGATCTGTTTCTAAATTCATGGTACATGGTTTTAAACAAAACTTTTTGTATAAATTTGCAGGTGCTCTGATACCACAAAGAGATTGCTTTAGGTCTTAATTTCATTCAAGACTTTTTTCAAGAGTAGTTAGGTAAAGGATTGCACAAGACATTGTTTATGAAAAGAAAGTAAGATATTTTTTAAAAATAGAGTGACTGTTTATAAAACAATCAGCCATTCTGCTCTCCAGTGATGAAATAGAAAGCCATCTAACACATGGGAACTAATTTTAGACTCTATGCACAGATTGTTTTGACTTTTGAGTGAACCTGATGTGTGAACATTTAGTGACATGATGCTAACATCATCTAACACTAATTATCACAAAACATTAATATGCCAATCTGATTTCAGGATATAAGGTGAGATTAGCAAACATCTTACACACCTGCATTATTCTGCTAATTATACACTAGGAAGTAACTGTTTCTCTAGTCTGCATTCACTAACACAATAAACTCCATCTGAGTCGGGAACCATTCAGCTCCATACAAAAAAAAGGAAGGAATATAATGTAAGAGAATAAAAATATGTTCATTAAGTGAATAAAAAAGAAAAAAAAAAGAGAGAAAACTTAGACCTAGTTACTGTTACTGTCCAGATAGTAGAATCTAGGTTTTGTCATCAAATGTAAAGAAAAAAAATGCAAATGTCATGTAGCATTGCTCAGATATTTCCAAATATCTTAAGAATCAAAATAAATTTATTTTTATATGAAAAAACAATTTACCTGCAAAGGCCATCATCACACCAGCCATGACCACTGCACATGGTTGGACACTGTTGCCCAATATAAATATTGTCCAGAGCCCACTCATCTTGAGCTGTGTAGTAACTCTGACTCCAGCGAAAACGAGTTGCACTGGACCTAAGGGTAAATAAACAGTCTAATATTAGTTTCCCTTGCAAATTGGAGATGAAACAGAAAACTAACAGTAGTAGCAAGCTGGCACAAAGTGTGGATGATCATTCTTTGTCGACATGTAATTACATGTTTACATTTTTTTCTCTAAATAACTTAGTGCAAAGGCAATATAAAATGCAACGTATATGGCTGCCAGCTCATTATCACTTGTTGTATACAGGTCACCTCAATTTCATTGCTATGGGAATCCTGCACATGTAAAATGCTGTGTAGCCCGACTAATGCTACAATATTTGGACTGGATTAAACTGTTAGTAGTTGACCACAAACATGCTGCTTTGCTATATATTTTTCATTTGCATTCCTTTCTGTGTGACACAGATATGACAGCTTAATATATGACTATTATATTTATTCACAGCATTTCAGCAGTATTAAACCAAGTCATATTACAGAAAATTCCAAATGAATACAGATTTGATGTTGAATTTAGAGAACAAATGTGGGTTTATGTGAAAATTATAATTCAGTTAAGACATTATGGCTTGTGGGTAATAACCAGGTTCAAGTTAAGGAGCTAATAGTAAGCTTCATACATCGATTCAGTTCAAAAGCCTAGAATGCAAACCTCCACACAGTCCCATATCCTAGTCATAGCTGGTTTGATAGTGAGACACACAGATGCATCACCCACCATGCTGTGCAAAGAGAGGGTCATGGTCATTTACCTATCAGGTGCCAGGATTTACCCCCATCCCACAACCCTTCATGTCCCTGTACCACAAGTACACATAGGACACAGTCATAGTGCATGTGGGTGTAAATGACTTGAGATACAGATCCGTGGCCATATGAGAACAGACATGATGGAGCCCTCGGAATATGTGTCTGAGGTAGATATGCACCTAGCCTTGAGCAGCATTCTGCCATCACTAAGAATGATGCCAAAATATGAGCAAAAGATTGTTGACTTCAACAACTGGCTTAATTTGTGGTGTCATTCAAATGGGGGTGCACTATATGTCAGCCTGGGAGGAAATGGTGGACAGCTCTGGCAGTTTTGCCAGTGATGACTTGCACGTACTCCCCTAGGACTTTTGTATACATGCTAAATCCTTGTCCATCCTTACAGCGCTTTTTTTAGGCAATGTCAATGTTCTAAAGCTTCCAACATAACAACAGAATCTGGATGACATAAAGGTATTGTTCAGTGCTAGGAGCCTAAACAAAAAAACTTCACTTCTTGCCTTGGAAAATATTGATGTGTTCATTTTACAGAAACCTGGCTCAAGACCAGTGAAATCACTTCATCAGTACAGGATTTCAATGCCAACAATACGTTCAGGCACACCACATTAGATGAAGGAACAAATGGAGACAGAAGCATAGCTAGCTCCCTGGCCTGGTGCTATTAACCAGCATTCTGCCCCCTCAGCTCTTCAAGTGAAGAGTAGAAAAAAAAGCACATCACTGTAATAAACTGAAAGTGATCAGCTTATTACAGTTAGATCTACACCACCCCTGATGACATTCCTTCTACTGACACACCAACCAGGTGGCCAGATGTATGACATGCCATCCCTGCTCCAGCCATTCAGGTCCCATTTCTATGTCTTGCCTCCAACTCTCCTTCAATATATTTTATTTAATATAAATAAATAAATACATTAATTAATAAATAAATAAATTAATTAAATGAATAAATAAATAAATACAGCACGCATTCTTTTAAAGTCTATCAAACTGTTTACCATAAATGTAGCAAAAATTTGCTACAGTTTATACTTATCTGCATGGTGCACTTCAGCACTCATGTTTTAATTAAAAAAAAAATATTTTTAAAATGTAGCAAACTTCCTGCTGCAAATGTATGAAACAATTGCTACAGTTTAGTCTTTGCCTCCATGGAGTGGTATGGCACTCAATTTTTTTTATTAATTTTTTTATTCTTCTGTTTAAACTGTAGCAAACAGATGATACAGTTTATACCATGCCTGCATGGGGAGCTACAGTGCTCAGTCAGGTTTTACTTACAAAAAATATTTTTTTTTTAATCTTAAACTGTAGCAAACTGCTTGCTACAATGAAGCAAGCAGTTGCTGCAGTTTTGACCACACACACATTCAGGTTGACCATAAATGCAATACTGGCTTTTAAAGACATATATTGCATTAAAGAATGATTGCAATCAGCTGATCTCTGGCACCAATATTTTGCATCTGGGGCAGTTGCCCCTCTCATACCACCCTAATACGCTAGCGAAAGGCAGCAGTGTAGCCACATTCTTAAAAAAAATTCACCTCCAGACTCGCTATTCAAGATAATGACCTGAAACTCTTCCATGTCCAAGTTACTATTAAAAAAATACCTTTTCATATTGTGGCTAACTACAGGACTCCCTTTATGTCTCCACTCAGTCCATACCTCCTACCTAACTAGTGTGGAGTCCCTATGCATTAAGCCAAACACCATTCTGTTTGTAGACTTCATCTACTCCTCCATTAACTGGGAGGCTTTTATATCTTCAAACATGTCCAGAAATTTCTGGACTTAATTAATGCAAACTCTCTGGATCATTAGTCCATAACCCCAATTAGAGGGTGATAACATCTTGGACTTGGTCCTTTCCAATATGGGATAGCTTTGTTCCTCACCAGTTCTCTGTCAAAATTCACCACAAGTCAGTCATGTACTTTTTTTAATAGCAGAAGCATCTTCCAATACTTGGTAGTCAGAGATTATGCTAAGACTAATCTTCTACAATTGAGTGATGACCTGACTAAATTCAAAATCCCCTTCGAACCTGATGACTCAACTGCTTATGTGGCAACTTTACTGCCAAATTCTATGTACATGTAAATATCTGCAAAGATGCATCTGTCCCCTTCTGAAGTAAAAATAGTAAAAACTCTGTTGCTAAAGTTAACAAGGAACTCTGGACTTTGATCAAATCAACTAAAGCCAGATATGAGGTAAAAATAGCCACCCAGGTGAAGGATAACCACAAAGCCTTCTTTAAGTATATTAGAAACCTTGAAAATGATGTGCAGCACTGCACAGGGGTAATAGTAAATGATATTGCATACTAAGACCCAGAGAACATAGCCAATCTACTACTACTACCGGACAAATTTAGCCCAAACATCACACCCCTCTCCCTTTCTACATTCCCTGATCACATACCCACATCTATACTCTCCCTTCAAATCTCTCAAGATCCAGTTGTTAATGCACTATCCAAGAACAATAATGCTGCTTCCTTGGGGCCTGATAACATACCAGGCTGCCTATTGGTCATTCCAATAGGATTTGTCTTACCTCTGTACAGCTGCTACTCAGTATCAGCCTCCAAACAGGTGTCATGCTGGATAAATGGAGGAAAGCAACAACCACCCCCTTGCACAAAGGTTGGGTGTCAATAGGTTCAGGTAATTATAGACCCATGAGTCTCACCAGCCTCATCTGTAAGGCTATGGAAAAGATCATTATGAAATTAACAAATATGCATGCAGACAACATACAACCTCTCCATCCATACAAATTTGGAGTTGTTAGGGCAGATCCTGACTATTTAAAGTATTTGATTTCTTCAAGAATGTTATTGAGCCAGCCACTGTCTAAGTTAAAAAGGAGCAGATATCTAAGTTAAAAAGAAACATTCCTTCAGCCAAAGTGGGTAAAAGCTACAGGGTGAGAAAGGCATTTGGCCTGAAAAGGGTTAGAGAAAAAGGTAAGGGATAGAAGCAGGAAAAAAGAAAAAAAATCTCAGGCCCATTGTCTGCAGGAGACATGATGGGAGTGATTGACATGTTGGAGTTCCACTGCCTACCAGAGACCTTGAAACACAGATGCTCAAAGTAATTACAGAAAGCACGAAAAGGAGAGACATAAAGTACAGGATTCGGGATTTATGTGCAGCTGACTGTGGAAAGATAGAAAAGTAGACAAACAAGGGCTTGGGAAGGTACGCATAGAACAAAAGAGTGAACGGACTATGGAGTGCTATAATAGAGGTGATTTGGGAAGGTAGAAAAAGGGTTTCAAAGTTTGCCAAGACAGACAATGAAGAACCAGTCTAACTCACAATCCAGGTGAGAAGGAAAAAGTACAAAGACTGCAAGTTGAGGGGCAGATATGTCTTATTTTGAGACAAAGAATAAAGCAACAAAACATGTTAAGGGGGAATGGAAAAGGTTAACAGCAGATAATAACAGAGGAAAGAAAGACTTTTTCAGCCATGCTGGAGAAAGAATCAAGGTCAGATATATGAAGCGAGAAATGTCAGCAGACTAAGCAACATCTGAAACATCGACATTACAGTTTCATATCTATTTTGTAATGGAAGGGGGATATCAATCTGGGAGGCCTGGGCACTGCAAAGGGGTAGATAAACAAGTAAGGCAATAATGAATGAGGTCCTAAGATAGACACTGGCAAGATGTTAAGGAATAGGAACCAAAAAGCATAATACTGAGGCTCTCAAAAACATGAGGCCATTTTGGTTAACCCTATACAAGAACTCTTCAACAGCTCCTTTAAGGATGGTGTTTTCCTGGGGGGACTGAATGGAAAATACAGAGGAACCTCAACAGCTGAGTGAGCACCTCCGAAGTGATCAGTAAAATGATGAGGAGGGGCCTGAGGATAAGACATGTAATGTTCATACGGATTTGGACTTAAAGGTCCCAGGACATTTCCCTGCAGGTATATTTAGCCAGAAGCACATGGCTGAAGTGCATTATAACTACAGAAACATAGAGATTAGGTTCATAGGTTCATAAGTAGGTACTAGGCTATCTGCCCGAGGGCATTTATAAGCCTAGCCAGAGTGTGTCAGCTTTCACCACCCCATTGATTAATTAACTGAACCTCTGTCAAGAAAAGCCAATGAAGTGATCCCATGGGTGTATTTTCTTTTACCCATTCACTCGTCAAGGTTTGTCTTGAACAGTGTTGGTGAGGGGCTCTGCCTAATGTAGTTAGGAATTTTGTTCCAAAGCATGGGGAGTCTCTGTGACAGGAATCTATCCCTCCAGCATGTTCTCTTTATTGTTGTGGTGAGGTTTAGCTCACTAGAGTGAGTGGCTCGCAGTGACTTGGATTTCTTTTTGTGGAGCAAGTCCATCAATTCTGAGTTGGACATGGCTTTGTAAGTCAGGCAGAGATCACCTCTGAGTAAGCGATATGTGACTGAGTACAGCTGGAGTTTTTCCAGTCGGGCTACATAGGACATATGTTTGAGGCCAGTAATCCTCTTGGTGAGGTACTTTTATGGTCTTTCCAGCTGTTGGAAGTGTCTTGTGAGGTACATCCCAAATGGGGCATTGTACTCTATGATGGGTCTGATGAGTGACAAGTAGAGGGGCACTATATCTTCTTTATTTCTAGATGTGAACCCTTTAGTAATTAGATAGGCTACATAGAAGGATTACTATCTACCTCGGTCCCCAGATCTCTTATTAGCTCTTCTGTATTAAGAAGAAAATGGTAAAAGGAGTACCAAACCATGATGCAAATAAAGCTGAATAAGTCCCAGTAAAAATCCAACAGGAAAAGTCTTTATTGTAAACCAAAAAGTAAGCGCTTTCGCGTGGTTCCTCCCACGCTTCATCAGACAACATTACATACAAAATGCAAACCCTTTATATACTCCTTGCTAAAACAGCAAGGCGGGAAATCAACCAATTAATTAAACAATTAGCATTTTTGAAAAAACAATTTGTAATTAAAGACATATTCACAGCACAGTTTTTAAACAATGCACGATTATGTTTAAGAAACTAATGTCATTGTTGGAATCAAGCACTATAGCGTTACTGTATCGCTAAGCATTCAAAACATATAATCGTGATGTTGGTATCAACAAAAGAGGCAAACCAGCAATAAATTGTAGCAGCAAAACTTGAATGAAAGAAAAGTATCTCATAAACTCATTTCTACAGAGATCAATCTGAAACTACATACACATCAATTTATAAAAAACTTGCATTCAAACGCAAGTGTTAAATGAAATGATATCAGAACATGATAAAGTATACCAAAGCCTGATATACTTAAGACACGTAGCCACATGATCCCTATGGCCCTATTGAATTCCTAAATATCCAAAGTGTGTAGTTCTAACTATAGAATTTCAAAAGGACAACATCAAAAATAGTAACTCATAGAGCGATGTTTCACGTGACTAAAACGTCACTCAAGCACATAGAAACATCCGATATGAATTTAAGTGTACGATTGTGCAAATAACATTGTGCATTGCTGCAACGATATTACATTAATCTCTAAATACTACACGTACACATACCATTAGAATTTTCTATGTCCCGTTGCTGTATAGACCCATATAGCATAGCATAGGCATAAGTGAATAAATAATCCACATGCTTAAAATATGCGGTTAAAAATGTATAATAGTATAATATGGCGAGATAGAACTTAATAACACATCAAAATATGTGTCATAAACGAAAATATATGTATAAAAAACAACAACATGTGTATATATATATCAATATGAAAATATAAACTAAAAGCTAAAAAAGGGGGCATTACTACAAATGTATGTGTGACTATGACTTGGATAAATAAAAACAATATTTAAAAATATATCCGAAGTATGAAATGAAGCATATTATATCTTACTCATATACATCACCACAATAAAAAGATAATAAGACAAATGAAACACAGAATATAGCCCAAAGCTATTATATGATATTTAACTCAAATACTGGTCTCAGGAATATATAGACATTGAGTCCTAAAAATATATATATATGAGCCAAGTTGCATGATACATTCCAATCCTATCACTGCAAGGTCATTGGTAAAACTGTCACCCCACAATGTAGGTCCCAATATAGGCAATACCCTAAACACAAAATGTGTCCTAAAGTTGTTATATATTATTTAAATCAAGTACTGGTCTCAGAGATACATAAACATTTAATCCTGGAAATAAATGTGAACCAAGTTGCATAATCCATTTCAGTTCCGCCAATGCAAGATCATTGGCTGAACTGCCACCCCGCTGTCTGGGTCTCAATATTTGCAATACCCTGAATGAAAAACTATGTAGGGGAAATTCCATTATGTGTTTAGCTAAAGCATTTGTTTCTTTGGACTTCCGGATATCATATAAATGGTTATATATCCTGTCCTGTAACCTCTTGGTGGTCAACCCTACATAGAAAGCTTCACATTCATTGCAGGTTGCAAGATATACTAAATTCTTGGTGTCACAAGTAGCATGAAATCTAGGACGGAACATGAATTGAGAAAGGGGATTCCAAAAAGTTTGGACATCCACAATGTAAGAACACCATTTGCAATGATTACAGGGAAAAGTGCCATAAGGTGGTAACATAGAGTTCATTGGGGGTAAAACAGTGTGTCTGTCATTACACAAAATCATTTTTAAATTATCACAATTTTTAAAAACAAAGCCTGGTTTGGCACCTATTAACTTTCTGGTTATATTGTCAGTCATAAGTACATTCCAGTTATTGGATATAACAGTTTTGATGGCATTAATGTTGCTGGTGTATTTAGTAACAAATTTGACCATATCTGTCGGTCCTATTCGCCTATTATTAGCAGGGTAGCCTTTATCTACAGTGAACTGTCGCTCTATAAGGTTCGCCATATTAGTCTCAGTATCTGGACTGCCAAGAGTATCTTGTCTAATACTGCGAACCATGTTGCGGTCATATCCCCTATCGAGAAATAGACCCTCCATGATGTCGGCCTCTCTAGAAAGAGAAGGTCCCTTACCACATAATCTTTGCATCCTAAGGAATTGGCTCTTAACAATGCCAGGAAACATACTCCTAGGGTGCATATTATCGAATGGGAGTAGGCTATTCTTCCATACAGACTTCCTATAAAGAGTGGACCCAATAGTGCCATCTGCATGTAACCTCAAGGTCACATCTAGAAAATGTATCTCGTCTGACGAGATCTCACTAGTAAATCTAAGAAACGTAGTGGTGGTTTCTAAATAGCATAGAAAATTCATGAACTCCTTTCTAGTTCCTCCCCAAATTATGAGGATATCATCTACAAAGCGTTTGTACAATTTAACAAAGCCATACATCTCATGTGGAAACAAAAACTGTTTCTCCCATTGCAGAACAACCAGGTTGGCATAAGTGTTGGCGCAGGGGGTCCCCATGGCTACCCCCCACTGTTGTAAATAGTGTTGACCATTAAACAAAAACACATTATTGTAAAGTACAATGTCAAGTAGTTGATGAATTAAGATCTTCCTATCATTACTAAGATCATGCTCTTTAGCCAAGAGCTCATCCAAGTATTGCATACCTAAGTCATTCGGTATGGACGTAAACAAACTGTTAACATCCAGAGTGATGAGGAGATGATTAATAGATGTATCTAATGTTAACTTATCCAAAGTGTCCAACAAGTCATAGGTGTCCTTCAAAATAGAAGGGTAGTTGTTGACAACAGGTCTAAGTAAATGCTCTACAAAACTCGATACATGAGAAGAGACCCACCCCTCACTCGAGACAATAGGTCTTAGAGGGACAGGTGAAATGCCCTTGTGGATCTTAGGTAGACCCTTTATAATTGGTATCACAGGGCATTCAATATATAAATATTCAAAAATTTCAACACTGACTTGCCTGCACATCAACAAATCATGTAGGACATCATGGACACTATGTATAATGGAAGTAATATCATTCTCACTCATCCTCTTATAGGTAGCAACATCTGATAGCATGGATGTCATAGAAGTCTCATAGTCAGACACATTCATCAACACTATGCCACCACCCTTGTCAGCAGGTTTGATGGTGATATTATGATTATTCTTAAGCATGGATAGAGCTTCAGATTCATCAGTGGTTAAATTATAAAATCTACCCTTCTTACTATTGTTCGAAAACAAAGCATAAAGGTCCTTCTCACATAATTTCAAGAAAGAATCAACATGAGATGGCATAGTTGGAGTAAAACAGCTATTACGTCTGAATTTAAAAGACACATTGTTCACATTGAAGTTATCATCTCTATCATTAAACAGTAACTTCAATGGTAGGCGACGGCAAAAAAGTCTTAAGTCCAGTAATATTTCACTTAGCTTCGCACAACTGGCAGGAATAAAAGCAAGACCCTTGTTCAATAGTGCCAAATGTGTAGCATCAAGGGTAAAGTCAGAAAGATTAAACACAAGGTCAGTCAATGTCTCATCCTTCTGTTGTAGTCCTGTTTCTCTCCTGAAAACTTTCTTTTTCTGTCCTTTGGTCCACGACTGTTTGACCTCCCCCTGAACTGAGGTGTAAACTTTTTTCTGTATGGTAAAAAAGGGGGGTTAGATTGTGTTACTTTAGGTACCGCTCCTTCACTAGTGGTGGAAACACCAAGTTGCACAAAAAACATCTGTTGGTTTGGAGGCGGTGTGTCACTCAATGAATTGGAAGGAGCACACACCCTTCCTGCAATGACTGTTGCGGTAGAAGTATCATCACGTCCAGAGGAAACAACAGCATTGCTCACAAGTCCCCTAGACAAAGCTGAAGTGTTAGGGTTAATGAAAGACGAACCCACTGACATCACTGGCTCATCATTAGGGCCTGATGTAAATCCATTGTTGGAAACATGTGGATTGTGGGACCTAGGCCAAATAAACACCTGGCCTTTAGCAAAATCATTGTGGTCCCTTGCCAGTTTACGATGTTTAATGGTTTTAAGCCTATCACTATAGTTGTGAACAAACAACATGTATTTTGTTAACACAAAAGTCAGAAGTAAACTTCTCAGTCAAAATCTTATGCATGTTGTCCACTTTAATTCTCAGCTCATCTTCCAGTGGTGAAAAATAACTTAATAGTAGCTTAATATAGCTAAAGCCTAACTCTATATTAAGCTCTTGCCACTGTTTCAATAGTAGTGGGTGTGAGTCCCCATAGGTGGGCATACAAAAAACCTCCATACCCCTGGGGACCACACGAAAATGGAGGCAAGCCTCTAGATGTAATCGCTGCCATGTATAGCGTTGCAACTGGTAGACATCATTCTCAAACACTCTCAATAGATTGTTAAATTCTGTAATGTCCTCACCTGTGTTATGTATCAAAGGAGCTCCGCTCAAAGCAGAGAGGTCCAAAGACAATAAAGGGTTAGACTCAGATTTTAAAATCCCTTTCCATGAAGTGATGACATCCCTCGGCTCTGGACTACCTTCAGTATTGACAACAGGTGTGTTAACAGCAAACTCCATCGTGTGCAGGTCGGTTGCCACAAAAAAATGGAGGAAAGTAAATCTGAAGTGAAGCAACTGTCCTGCCAAAAGGTGCTCCTTCCAAGCGAAAAAATCAAGAAGAAAATGGTAAAAGGAGTACCAAACCACGATGCAAATAAAGCTGAATAAGTCCCAGTAAAAATCCAACAGGAAAAGTCTTTATTGTAAACCAAAAAGTAGCGTGGTTCCTCCACGCTTCATCAGACAACATTACATACAAAATGCAAACCCTTTATATACTCCTTGCTAAAACAGCAAGGCGGGAAATCAACCAATTAATTAAACAATTATCATTTTGAAAAAACAATTTGTAATTAAAGACATATTCACAGCACAGTTTTTAAACAATGCACGATTATGTTTAAGAAACTAATGTCATTGTTGGAATCAAGCACTATAGCGTTACTGTATCGCTAAGCATTCAAAACATATAATCGTGATGTTGGTATCAACAAAAGAGGCAAACCAGCAATAAATTGTAGCAGCAAAACTTGAATGAAACAAAAGTATCTCATAAACTCATTTCTACAGAGATCAATCTGAAACTACATACACATCAATTTATAAAAAAACTTGCATTCAAACGCAAGTGTTAAATGAAATGATATCGTGAACATGATAAAGTATACCAAAGCCTGATATACTTAAGACACGTAGCTACATGATCCCTATGGCCCTATTGAATTCCTAAATATCCAAAGTGTGTAGTTCTAACTATAGAATTTCAAAAGGACAACATCAAAAATAGTAACTCATAGAGCGATGTTTCACGTGACTAAAACGTCACTCAAGCACATAGAAACATCCAATATGAATTTAAGTGTACGATTGTGCAAATAACATTGTGCATTGCTGCAACGATATTACATTAATCTCTAAATACTACTGCACACATACCATTAGAATTTTCTATGTCCCGTTGCTGTATAGACCCATATAGCATAGCATAGGCATAAGTGAATAAATAATCCACATGCTTAAAATATGCGGTTAAAAATGTATAATAGTATAATATGGCGAGATAGAACTTAATAACACATCAAAATATGTGTCATAAACGAAAATATATGTATAAAAAACAACAACATGTGTATATATATATATCAATATGAAAATATAAACTAAAAGCTAAAAAAGGGGGCATTACTACAAATGTATGTGTGACTATGACTTGGATAAATAAAAACAATATTTAAAAATATATCCGAAGTATGAAATGAAGCATATTATATCTTACTCATATACATCACCACAATAAAAAGATAATAAGACAAATGAAACACAGAATATAGCCCAAAGCTATTATATGATATTTAACCCAAATACTGGTCTCAGGAATATATAGACATTGAGTCCTAAAAATATATATATATGAGCCAAGTTGCATGATACATTCCAATCCTATCACTGCAAGGTCATTGGTAAAACTGTCACCCCACAATGTAGGTCCCAATATAGGCAATACCCTAAACACAAAATGTGTCCTAAAGTTATTATATATTATTTAATTCAAGTACTGGTCTCAGAGATACATAAGCATTTAATCCTGGAAATAAATGTGAACCAAGTTGCATAATCCATTTCAGTTCTGCCAATGCAAGATTGACAAGTAGAGGGGCACTATATCTTCTTTATTTCTAGATGTGAACCCTTTAATAATTAGATGGGCTACATAGAAGGATTACTATCTACCTCGGTCCCCAGATCTCTTATTACCTCTTCTGTATTAAGGGGGCTGCCACCTATGTGGTAATTCATGGGTGATTTGTTTTTCCCAAATGGAATGACTATGCATTTTTTGGCATTTAGCTTGAGACCATGACTTTGACACCAGGTGTCCATCTCAGTAAGGCCCTTTTATAGAATGTCCATATGAGCCGGAGAGTCAATTATGGCTCCCAGTTTGCAGTCATCGGCGAGCTTGGTTAGCCATAGTCCTCCTGTGTTTGTCTGTACTTCTGAGAAGTATATGCCAAACAGTAGGGGTCCCAGGACCGAGCCTTGTGGGACACCACTTGTGACTGGTTAAGAGTTGGACCTGGAGCCCTCTATTCTTACTGTGTGAGTTCTGTCTGTAAGCCAGTTGGCAACCCATCTCGTGATGTAGGGGTTTATGTTCAGGCTGGTGAGTTTTTCTATACTTCCCGAGTGAGGAATGGTGTCAAAAGCCTTGGTGAGGTCAAGGTAGGCTGTGTGAACTACCTTACCCTCATCTATAGCCTTGGTAACTGTCTCCAAGAAGTCAACCAGGTTTAGTAGGCATGATCTTCCATTAACAAAGCCGAACTGGGTCGGGTCAAGTGTTTCGAAGTTCCCAATGTCTTTGTTAATGAGTTCCATGATGATGCACTCCATAGCCTTGCAGACCAGGCTAGTCAGGCTTATGGGGCAATAATTACCAGGGTCAGTTGTGGCCCCTCTTTTGTGGAGCAGAATAACCATTGCTGTGCGCCATTCTATGGGCACGTAGCCTGTGGAGAGGCTGAGGTTGAACAGTGTGTTTAGATGGGAGGTTAGTTTGTTCTGTAGACGCAGTCTGGGACACCATCTGGCCCCACTGACTCTGTGCTTTTGGCTGTTGAAAGGGCTGTTTTCACCTGTGCATCTGTGATTTCTGGGACACTACACTTTTCTGGTATTGTTGTGGGCCCTTTTGGGGGTGAGAGGAGGGTGAAGTTTGCACTGAATCTATCTGCCAGGATGTTGGCAATATCAGTGGGTTCAGTATATTTTGTGCTATTTTGCACTAGCTCAGAGCATATCTGTGAGTTGCCACTTAGATTCTTGACATAGCTAAAGAAGGCTTTGTGGTTATCTTTCAAATCCTTGGCTATTTATCTTTCAAAGTTAGCCTTGGAGGATTTTATGAGGGACCTTAGTTTCTTACTGATACTGATTAGGGATGTCTTTCCTTCTTGGGATTTTCTGAACTAGTTTCCTCCTTCTATTGTATAGCCTGTTTATGGCAGGGGTCCACCAGACTGGTTTCCTTCTCTTAGAGGAGTGAGTCTTGGTTTTTCTAGGGATGGCATGATCCATGCATCCTTGTAGGTGCTCATAGAGTGCATTTGTAAAGGTTACTGCATCTTGGACATTGTTATTCTTTAACTTTGGGGCTGTGAAACTTACCACCTCTGTCTTAAGTAAGGTGAAGTTTGCTATAGAAAAGTTTTTCACTGTAGTTTCCTTGATTGGAGGTGGTGGTGTGGTGTGGACATCCAGAGTGATTAGTTTATGGTCTGATCTAACCAGTGATGGGTTGACCTCCGGTGTTGAACACCTGTCGCCCATGTTGGTGATGACTAGGTCCAATATGTTTTCACCTCTGTTAGCGGAGTTTACCAGCTGATTGGCATTTGAGTTGATAAATTCCAGGAAGTGCTAGACCTGGGAGTTTGTACTTGAGTAGTTTTCCCAGTTAACGGTAGGGTAATTGAAATCGCCCAATATCAGAGTGTTCAATAGGACCTTCCTGTTTTCCAGTGTCTCCAGAAAGGCGGAGTGGTGGTCCTGGGTCATGGAGGGTGATCTGTAGCAGGCCACAATTTGCATTGCAGATTTGCCTGATGTTAGTTGCACAGGGATGATCTCGGAGGTATCATGCTGCGCCGCTAACCTGGACGTGTAGGTATCCTTGATGAATATGGATACACCCCCTCCTTTTGTGTTTCGGTCCATGTTCTGTGGCCGAAATGTGTGGTATGAGTTGTAGCCCGGTAGTGCTGGGGTGCTCTGTGGAGCCTTGAACCAGGTTTCAGTTACTGCACAGATGTCGATGTTTTTCCATACTGAGGAGTGCTTTGAGCATGTGTATTTTGAGATTTAAACTCCTGGCATTGAGTAGCATAACCCTCATTTTTTTATTTGTGCTTTTTACGGAGGTGGGTTTGACTTTTGAGCCTTGCCTAAAAAAGGCACTATGGGGGCAGCTAGAGCCTTGGCCAGTATTCGAAAGCCTAGGGGTGACAGGTGCAAGCCGTCTCTTGCAAAGCAACGAGGCTTGTCGAGCATGTCACCCCTAGCTGACAGACACTGGATCCCCTTTGAATGACACCAGAAGCTTAGCCAATTGTTGAAATTTATCATTTTTTCTTTATACTGCAGTATCATTCTCGCTGAGGACAGGATGCTACTCAGGGTCAGGGTCATACCCGCCTGGGCTACATGATTAGAGAGCTCTTCCATGTCTCTTTTCATGTAGTCCAGGGAGGTACATCTCAGGTCATTCACACCAACATGAACAATGACAGAGTCATATTTGCACTTGTTCTGGAGTGACCTGAGGGCTTGTGTTATGTTGGGGATTCTGGCTCCAAACAGGCAGCTAACAGTAACCTTCTCCTTGACCAGCCTAGTGAGTGGGACATCAGTGTGCCTGACTATAGAGTCGCCTATTACAGTGTGTTAGGTATGTTATTTCGCCTTAAGGGCTGTGATTGTGCGGCACACTGATTTTGCGTTTTATGTGTTGTCTGGTTTGTGACGGGAGGTGCAAGTTTTTTGGGTGTCTGCTTTGGAGGTCTCTGATGCTTTTGCAGGTTTTTATTTAGAGCCTCCGAGTGTGATTTAGTGTATTTATGTGTATTTTTTTGTCAGTGCTGGTTTAGTATGTCTATGTGAGGCTGGAGATGTGGTACAAGTGTTAACCTTCTCCTCATGACTGCCTGTTCCAGTCTTGGGTGGAGAGAGCTTAGCCTCCAATTTAGCTATATAATTGCATCTCCCGCACATGTTAATGTTTTGTGGTAGGAGGAGAGGGTTGTTTGTGTACATGAGGCAGTTGTAACATTGCCTCAGGATACCCAGGTTCACCAGCTGGACTGGAGAGTATACCTGAAATTGTCCTTTGGTCATGCCCGAATAGTAGGGTGAGCTGCTTAGTCATTTGGTTGGTGAGGTGTGAATAATAAGCCTTGCCCTGCTGGGCAATCAAGTGTTGGGGTATATTAGTGCTTGCTATTAGGTCTGAGCAAGTGCGGGACTGTAGGATGCTTTTTAAGTGCTTAGGTTCAGAGTTAGACTACTTTCAAGGGAAAAACTGAAGAGGAGACTTGGTGGAGCCGGGATAAATTTAGCCCTAGCTAACTGGCACTGCCCAGACATGCAAAACCATGCAAATGCGGTTTTTACAGCAGGGAAATGAAAGAGATAGAAATTAGCCCAAAATGGCCTATAAACTACTAACTTCTGGGCTGGAACCACTCCTCCAGGGACAGATGGCTGCTCAAAGCTCCCTCTCTCACAGGTGAACAGAGAAACCTCCTTCTATCTAAGTAAGGTATGGGCAACTCAGAAAATTGTAACACAGCCCTGAATTCAGCACTAGCCTATAAACTGTACTATACCTTAGAAAGGTGGGAAACAAGGAAAAATTTTTTTTTGAAAAGATAAGGCAAAAACAGTAAAAAATACACTTAAAACAGCTTTAGATGACTACAAGCAATCAGAAAAGGCTTTTAAACAAATTACCCAACTAACCAGTAAAAAAATCTCAAAACTGAGCCCTGTTCCTGTATCTTCAATCAGACAAGTTCTAACTGCACACTCCTGCCACTGGGGTGCAGGGGAACCTTCTCCAAAAAAAAGGCCTGGATTAGTGCTCAAGTTATACAAACAAAGCTAGATTCAGCAGGCCTGGATCTAGTCTATGCTACAGCAAACAAGGCACACCAATTTCAGTAAGAAACAGTTCAAATATGCAGGCACTATAAGCCTTTAGCCAGAAATTCTCAGCTCAAAAGGGCAGAGTCCAGCCTCTCCTCCCACAAGAGTGCAGACCATGAATCTTCTTAATGTAAAATAACTGGCCTGAAGCCCAAGTGCTTAAACCAGAACTAACACACTTTTAGAATAACAGACACTGAGCATTCAATCAGCAGTTCCCAACTTAGAAGGATGTAAGCTACCTGTCCTGACACAACAGTGCAGACTACAAACCTTCTTAATGTAAAACAACTGGTCTGAAGCCCAAGTGCTTAAACAAAAAGGCTTAGAATGATAGCTACACTTTAATCAGGTTACTACCAAGCAGTAATAAATGCAACTGAATACTTTTAAGAAGGCCTGGATTAGTGCTCAAGTTATACAAACAAAGCTAGATTCAGCAGGCCTGGATCTAGTCTATGCTACAGCAAACAAGGCACAGCAGTTTCAGTAAGAAACAGTTCAAATATGCAGGCACTATAAGCCTTTAACTAGAAATTCCCAGCTCAGAAGGTCAGAGTCCAGCCTCTCCTCCCACAAAAGTGCAGACCACAAACCTTCTTAATGTAAAATAACTGGCCTGAAGCCCAAGTGCTTAAACCAGAACTAATATACTTTTAGAATAACAGACACTGAGCCTTCAATCATCAGTTCCCAACTTAGAAGGATGTAAGCTACCTGTCCTGCCTCAACAGTGCAGACTACAAACCTTCTTAATGTAAAACAACTGGTCTGAAACCCAAGTGCTTAAACCAAAAGGCTTAGAATGATAGTTACACCAAGCAGTAATAAATACAATTGAGTACTTTTAAGATGACGCAAAAGCAAAATAAAGTAATAAAGTAGGAAGAAACACAAATAGAGTAAAAGCAGATGAATAAAATGCAATTTTTTTTGAGTGAGCAAACGAAATGAGCCCAGGAGGAGTATCCAAATGCACATTTATAAGAGGGGTGGGCAGTTTCAAAGCCAACAAGATTAACACCAAAACAAAAGCAGGAAGGTTGGGTGGGGAACTAACTGCAAAAACTGAGCCACAACTTCCAGCTAGATAGTATTCAATGCAACACAAATAAAATGTGATGTGGTACATTTACTGCAAGCATATTTAAACATGCAATGCCATGCAGAAGCACAGCTGATTCAACCAGTACCCCACCCCCTCAGCACTTCACTGAAATAAGCGATCAGCTTATCACAGATAGGTTTACTAACCCCCACTCTTCTACTGAAAAGCAAAAAAAAAAAAGATGTTCCTTATACCGGCGCACCAACCAGATGACCAGATGCTTGACCCCCCCCCCCCATGCCCCAGCCATTCAGGTTCTGTTTCTGCCCCCTAGCCGCCTCAAACCTCATTCAACATATTTAAAAGTACTACTAATAATAATATATTCTTTTAAACTGCAGACATTTTCAGTTTATATGCTGTCTGCATGGAGTGCTACAGCATTGAAGCTTTAGTTAAAAAAAGAAAAAGAAATTTTACAATGTTGGAAACAGTTGCTATAGTTTAAACAACACACTAAGTGCTAAAGCACTCAGGTTTGATTGCAAATGCAATACCAGATTTTAAAAGGCACTATTGCTTTAAAGAGAGATTGGGATTGCCCAAAACACTACTACTGATGATGGCATGCCCACAGCTTCAGTAACCAAGTCCATGGTGGAAAACAATGTCCATACTTCTAAGACTCATGGATATAGCAGGCAGTTTGGCAGGCATCAGCAGCAGGATGTCTACTGGGGTAGTCAAGTGACAGAAAAAAACAGTGTACAATGGGCAGCGCCTTTATTAATGTGATGGGGTGTGTGTGTTTATGGACTGTTACCCACTTCACAGTTTCTAGAGACTGCTGCTTACAACACATACTGGAGTACAAGTGTGACTACAGAAACAAACAGGATTTCCTCCACTATGTAGTGCACTTCTACATGTTGTAGTGACAAAGTCATGTGCTGCACACCAAGCAAAACAAAACATACAGGATTTCCTCCATTTTGTAGTGCACTTCTACATGTTGTAGTGACAAAGACATGTACTGCACACCAAGCAAAACACAACATACAGGATTTCCTCCATTTTATAGTGCACTTCTACATGTTGTAATGACAAAAGCATGTACTGCACACCAAGCAAAACACACAGCAGTTCCCCTGCATCAAAAAGCTCTGGAATTTTGCAGGAGCAGACTGGAAAAGATGACATTTGCTCAAACTAGATTAAATCCCCACCTGCTAACATATTTATATAATTTAATACATATCTAATAAACATTACTGCACATAAAATACACAATCAGCAGAGGCATATTGAAGATTTGGTAATTTCCTTAGCCTACAAATTAAGGAAACCCCTTTGAAAGGATCTGCATGTAGACTCCTTAACATGGCTGCTTTCCTCCCAGCTAAACAATGATTGTGTCCAGACAGTCCTGAATAAGGTGGCTATATTACTCATCCTAACACTTACAAAGGGGCATATGTATCATTTATTGGAAAGGCTTGATTTGATCAGGATAAACAAATGAGCAATTATAAAATTGTGATGTTTGTGTGTAAACTCCTTATCCAAAACTACTGTCCATCAGTGTGCAACTACCACAGTATCAGGTACATTGGCCCTGTCCTGTTATCCTTGTTAGATAATAATCTCAATTTACCTTCACTATTCCTGAAATACTCAGGGTTGTGGGGAGAAGAAAGCTTTATTACTCATTGTTCCTTAAATATGGCACTCAGTGCTCCTGAAGAGAGAAGTAATCTTAACTCAGTCGTCTTTGGTAAAACAGCTCCATAACCCAGTTGTCTTCAGTAAAACAACTCCATAACTCAGTCGTCTTCAGTTAAACAACTCCATAACCCAGTCGTCTTTAGTAAAACAGGCCCATCAACAGGTACATTCCAGCTCTGCCTAAAACTGCTTTAGGTGAAATGGGTATTTTAATTCTTACTACAGGAGAATGTCTACTTTACATAATCAGTTTAATGTATTTATACAGCTGACAGACAAATATGAAATAAATTCTTTGACCTGAAACTGTATTGCACGCTGCTTAAACTATTTTACTTTTGGCTTGGTATCTAGATGGATGAATGACATCAAATCTTAGATCAGCCTACTTATCTGATTAACAAATAAATACATAAAATCAGGTCTATGTTAGTTTATTACCTTTCTTCCTTAGTAAACGGAACTTTTTTACATATTCAGTATATGTTATACTGTTCTTTTAATGTCTCCCTTTCATACCTTAATTTAATGTGCTACTTTGTAATATGTTAGATTTTCTTAGAAGAACGCAAGTTAAGTACAGATATAACTGATATCATGTAGATAATTTAAATGAACTTTTCTGACAAATATAATGAAACATCAAAAAGGTCCATTTTAATTTCTTAGTTATCCAAACAGAAATTATTTTATTGTCTGCAACTATACACATACATACACGTACACACACAAAAGTGTTTCTACTATGTGTCTCACAAGTAGCTGCTGTCATAAGTGATGACCAGATGTTTAACAAATACAACCAGAGGGGGAATCTGTATAATGTGAAAAATCTAGTATAAGCACTTTCTGCAGGGGGCGGGGGGGTGATTCCTCATGTGCCACCCATGGCAGGGAGTGCTGTACCTCCCCAAACTTATCCCAACGCTATGGTTGAAAGCAAAATCTCCTAATAACAGTGAATCACTGCTAATGCTCTTCTTTAAACAGTACTGGTGATGCACTCTAGCATCATTCACTGCACATTCTACCACCTGAAGGGAAGGGGAAGCTAGCCGAAGGGGAAAATATATCAACATTTAGTAGTTGATAATCACAAGATGAGCTCATATTTACTAGCACTGGCTTAACAATCTCTAGCGAAACATGTTAAAAATCAGTTGATAATATATTGCTGAAATATGAAGCATTTCCTCAGGGCCATCACTAATGCAAAATAATAGAAAACAAACTGCATTAGACTCATTATTGTATGACACAATAAATAAGTAATGGATTTACAATGATACTCCCTGGATGTATGGGCGTGTATCATGTTATCTGCTTAATTTAATTTCTAATTAATTGTTTTAATGTATTCATTTGTTAATGGTCATCATGGACTCATTTCAGCCATGGCTGGACTGTAGGGCCAGGTAAATGTCACATGCCGACAATAAGAAAACTGATCAACAAACATGTTTTTGGGAGTTGGGAGGAAACTGCTGTATATGTAGAACTCACAAAGGCACTGGAAAAAATACAAACTTCACAGAGACAGTGACTGGATATTAGAACCAAAATCTGGATCCTAGAGGCGTGAAAGTGAGATCTTAAACTACTCAATCACTGTGTCCTGTGGTGTTTGTGTATACATATATATATATATATATATATATATATATATATATATATATATATATATATATATATATATATATATATATATATATGGACAAACATACATACACATACATCAATATACATATATAATATATATAATATATCTAAATCTATATGCATTATTTACAAGATAATATGAGTCTCAGATATGATTTTCTAGAACACTGACATATAGTTTGACTCCTGTCCTCATTTGCTGTGTTCAGTTCACTTGAAACGATAATATGACCTTCCTTCTGTGATAAGTACATTAATCACTTTGACTGACTTGAACACAAAATGCAAGTGATTCCTTTCTCCATTCTACATCAGTGTAGTGTAAAGAAAGGTTTAAATATTTTAATCCACTTTGAGATCTTCTGTTTTGCTCATTTAGAAGATGAAATGTCACTTCATTCAATATATGTGGAATGCTTAGCAATCCTGACTTTGTAGATTAATTTTGACTGCACATCTCTAAAGTTGGGTGTTTTGATGCCGGTGCAAATCCTGCATGGAAAGACAGCATATACTTCAGGCAGAGATAAATTAAATAAGTTAAGTCATAGTAGATCAATGATATGGGGACTGTAGGCTGTAACATGATTCACAATATAGCATGTTACTGTAGAGGGCTAATTACAGAATTTGGAATACAGACGCAAAACTTAAAATGTTGCAGTAAAAACATGACCTCCAAAATGAAAGCAGTCAAGTTCCTCAAGGATGACCACATTTTATATTATGCTTTAAATTGCTAACTAGAATAGCAAAATCAGTCTTGCTTTTCTTATTCTGTAATGAACAGTTTTTAATAAATTAGTCCCAGTAACTCCAGGAAACAAATGCAAATAATTTCTAGGCTCTTTATTAAATAATTCTAAAAAAAAAAAAAAAATCATTGAGGGAATTTGTAAATATTAACAAATGAGCAATATGAAAACAGAAACAGCAATACAAACTTCAAGGCTCATGTAACATATCATTCAATAAAAAAAGACAAATTGCATTTTTGTTACCAGTGCATAGAGATGTTAATTCTTGAATTTCTTGTATAACAAAGGACAAAAACACAAACATGTTATGTTGGGCAGCACAGTGGTGTAACCACTACCTTTGTTGTCTCAGTTCATTTAGTTCTCCAGTTTGGTCTTTGGCTAGAGTGCCTTTTTAATGAAATCTGTAAGCCCTCCCTGCCTCTGCATGGATTCTCACAGGTTGCACCATTTTTTCTGTCACATTCCCCCCAAAAATGCCATAGGTGAACTGTGATAGGTATGAATCACACATGAATATATGCATGATAGCGGAACTGTTTACAGGTGTGAATCACACATGTGACTATATACATGATAGCTGAACTGTTTACAGGTGTGAATCACACGTGACTATATGTATGACAGCCAAACTCTTTGTAGGTGTGAATCATTCATGTGACTATATGCATGCATTGTGTAACAGAATGGGGGGCACCCTGTCTAGCACTAATGTCTCTGCATTGTGTTTGTAGGGAGCTGGGAGAGTCTCTACCTCCTCCATCAGTCTGAATGGGATAAAACAGGTACTCAGAAAAAGAATGAAAAATAATCTTATTATAGCTGAGTTTTTGTCTTTAGACACAAAAACAAAGTCTAGCTGTGAGCAAAACTCAGCTTCAGAAAGGAACTTCAATGGATCAAGTCACTCTGATGGAATTTGTTTTTTGTGTCTAGTGATTATTTACTGGACTGTTGTCTCCATTTATTTTTCATTTTTGGTTAGTTTTTGTCTTTAGGTCTAACTTTAGTATCATTCAACATATACTTGCTGTAACTTTCACTTCTCGAGACACATTTGAACAAAGGAGGCAGAATTATACCTATCCCAAAACAAGAAATAAAGAGTTAACTAAAAAAAAAAAATCCCAGGTTTAGCTACATAAACAAAGGAAATTGTAAAATTTCTATTTGCAAGACAAGTATGTATTTTATAGTAGGGCAGCATCAGGAAATGATTATAATATTACCATCTCAATTATGGATGTGCTCTCTTTTCTCTGTCTCTTGCTATTTCAATGAAAACAAACTTCTTCTGTGATACATTCCTACTGTCTATTATCTCCCTAGCTACTATGGAGTAACTTTAGTTAAACCAAATAAAATATACAAGGTCTATACATTTAGATTGATATACCTCTTGAAAACTTAAACATCTTCTGTTTTAATTTGACAGAATCACTAAAGTGTGGACCTTGTTGACTATACGTCATCAGACAATTGAAAGGATAAAAATAAATATACATATATTAAATATCTATACCCTATAATTCATCAAGAAATATCTACATTTTTTGGTGTGTTATCAACAGCTGATCTACACTATTGTTATATTATCTAAGCTACTAAATCCACCCCATATCTGCCATATTTATGCTATTCAATAATGAATACTAAAATTTCCATAAATCTGTCATACTTGGCAGTTCACTAAGCACTAAAAGCTCCATGTAGCTTTATTTCTTGCCCATTTCTATGCCCCCTATCCATATTCTAACACAAAGTGTATAACAACTAAATGAAGTGACAAAATACATACAGACATATAAAATTGAAACAACACATGCTGTACAAATGGAAACTCCATGATGACAACCTTTCCATACATAATTCTAAGCCCCTTTAACTAGTACTCTGTCATCACTACTTAAACTTAATGGTAAAGACTCTAAAACAATAATTAAAAGTCAAGCCAATACCAGGCAATCAGAAACTGATATTACAGACAAACAAAATAAACCAACTTAAATATTAAAACTATATGTATCTCTAGCCAACTACACATGTATAAAGCAAACTATAAAATATTTACTTAAAAACCCACTTAAAAAAACTTTTAAATTGACTTCAGAAATTACTAATGTAACCATCAACAAGATGGCTCATTAAAAAAAATAAATAAAGAAAGAAAGAAAACAAAAAAAATAGTTTAAGTAAAGTCATATTCGGTACAACCATAAGGAATTAATGTAGTTCACTACAATAAACAAGCATCACTATTCGGTCATAAGACACACAGGAAGCATCTGTCAGTATGAATACATACTGGTGTGGTTTATATGATATGTGAAATCTGCTGCACTGTGGGATGACAGGACTCCTGGTTTTACCACTCTTCACAAAACATACCATAACCCTTCAAGACATCTCATGGCTGGCATGCTAGACACAGATATTTAATGGATGAGATACTAGACCATCACCTATCTCATCTCTCTCTCTCTCTCTCTCTCTCTCTCTCTCTCTCTCTCTCTCTCTCTCTCTATATATATATATATATATATATATATATATATATATACACACACACACACACACACACACACACACACACACACACACACACACACACACATGCACACATATATGTAGTATATAATGATTAAGCAACAGCACAAACACTGAATGAAAAAATTAAAAAGCTCATCAAAATCACCTAATAGTGAAAGCACAAAACATCAATAAATAAATAAGTGAAACTAAAGAAAATCCACACATAAAAAATGAAAATAATAAAAATAACTTAAATAAAACCCTAATACTGTTTTTAATTGCCCTCTCCCACACACTTTGTATACTAACTCCAAAGTCTCACAATAGTAAGGAAAGGCAGCACTCTTGCTCCACATTGTACCGCGAACAAGGGAGCCCCAGGATTTTTTGCAGGGGGGGTGCAAACCCGGATCCCTTCACTCAGCCCCCCATGCAGCCATTCCAGTGTGCCATTACTTGGCTATTTCTCCCCAGTTGCCATAAACACTGTTCAAAACTCTCAGTGTGCATACTGTTTTATGCTTTACTTCTTCAATGATTACAGATATTTGGATTTAATTTACAACTTTTTATGTCAACGTTTATAGCACAAACACTGACAGACATTTGCTAAACAAAGCAATAGTCTTACAATGAAAATAGACAACATTAAAACCTCTCTACCTTTTAAATTCACATTCACTGAAACAGCATTGAAACCCACATTCAAAGAAAATGCATCTGGCTAGTGGCGGTTTAAGTTTACCTTTGGGCTGTTTTCAAATCATAGGCCCTTTGCACAATTTTTAGGATCATGCAAAAGTTCTTTCACCTTCCTGAATGTATTAATTATAATATATAATAATTGAATTATATCCTTTGTATAATACAGCATCACTTGTTAGAGCATGTTTTAAATTCATAGATTTGAACATTTTTCCAGTAAGCAATGAAACAAAACATATGAATCAATAATGACAAACTGCCCAAATTCAGAACATTTCAATCATGAAAGGTCACTCAAACTTTTGTTATTACAATCCACCAATATCAGTCAGTATGCACAATCTCTGCAGAAGTAAAAGTTATCTGAATAATTCCACATTAAAGCGATCTGAAACTAATAAAGAGGTTGTTGCTAGAAAACAACTTTATATTTTAGCGTTTCATCTACAAATTCAGTGCCTGCTACCCTTGAAGAATAAATTGCCTATGTTACATTAAGAAATGGTAAGCTGGTATATTGCAATAGGGAATAGGTGGCAAGCTGAAAAACAGGTTCGTAGTTACTAGACTTCTTCTCCAAAGGAAGACATACTCAGGACTGCAGCACCCCATCCCCTTAAAATACCAGTTTATATGCTGTGGGAGTAGAACCTACAGCCCTCTGCATCAAAATTCAGGCATGGAACCTGCTGTGCTAATAACACTGTTTTAAAATTTTATGCCACAATAGTAACACCATTTGCTAAACAAAACAGTTGCACAATTTAAGCAGACTTGGCATGAGCAGCAGTAAACTTCTCTTCCCTTGAAACTCACAATTCCTTGAAAATGCACTTGAAAATAAATTCTACCTGCTAATGGTAACTAAGGCATTTCACTCTCTCTCTCTCTCTCACACATCCACCTCAATCTCTTAGTGCAAGAAATCTATCTGGACAAAGCCTAAAATAAATAGGGACAGATTATAAGCATTGCTCTCATGAACTTTGAAAATTGTTAGAATAATAGGATTTGGGTTAGTATGCAGTTTTCTAAAGGATATGAAGTCTGAAACTCAAATGCCTGTTATTATTTAGCAATTGTAATCCTTTTTAGGAGGAATATGAGGCAAACATCTGGACATTCTGCAAAAACCTGGAGGGGTATGCTACCTCCCTCTTATACAGACACACACACCTACACCTACACCTACACACACACACACACACACACACACACACACACACACACACACACACACACACACACACACACACACACACACATCATGCCTCTCAATCTCTGAGCAGAAGGAATCTGGAGAAAGCTTGTTATAATGTTGGGGACAAAGGCCCAAAGCTATGGGCACATTTAGAAAGTTGCTAGAATAACAGGATTTGTGTTAGAATGCATTTTTCTGAAGGATATGAAGTCTAAAACTCTAATGCATGTCATTATTTAGTAACTTTAATCCTAAACTCATCCAATTCATTTGTCAAAAAAATATATAATTTTTATGAAGAACAGACCAAAAATATAAGGCAAAAATCTGGACATTCTGTGAAAATTTGTACAGTTGAAAGGTATGACACACACATACATCCCCAACTCCTTAGAAAGTGTATAGAACAACAAGGTTTGCATTACTATGCATTTTCTGAGGATATGGTCTAAAACTCAAATGTCTGCCATTATTTTCTGACTTCAGTCCTCAATGATTTGCCAGAAAAAGGCAATTTTATGGGAGACAAACCGAAAATATGAGGCAAAATTCTGGATAATTGCAAGGTATGAACCCCCTCTTACACACACTCCTACCCCCTTACTTACACACAAATACACACACTCACCTCTACCTCCCTCTTACACACACACACACACACACACACACACACACACACACACACACACACACACACACACACACACACACACACACACACACACACACACACACACACATTTTAAACACAAACAAACACACGCACACACCTACTTCTCACTTGTACATTCATCCACAGTCCAAACATATTCTGGAATTCAAATTCCGCATGTGCGCTGAAGATGAAGATGTAAACCATCGGTCGCACAGATGCAGAAGCATCTGTGTAACCGGACCCAAACAGCATTCTTAAAGAAGAATGCCGATTACAGGCTCACCCCCTTGCACCTACCTGCGGGCGCCCTTGACCACAAACTTGCATAAAAACAAATACCACATTCATACACCTACCACATATAACAAGCATGCTCATATAAACCTCTACACCAAGCAATGCATTCATTCAACCAATACCTCATAAAACACATATTATCAGCATTAATTTGCAACTGTCATTACTGATATTCAAAAATAAAGAAATACTGGTGATGCAGAAGCAACTAAATACTGGTAAAACTGCAACTACCTGCAAGCAACATCCTCACACACAACACACACATTTGAAAACCTACCTCACTTGACCTCTCACCACAAAACCCACAACCAAAATCAAAACTACCTCACTTGACTTCTCTCCACAAAACACACAACCAAAATCAAAACTATGCAAAACTAGCAATACTGAATGCTGGAAGCCTAAACTGGAAGTTTCACTCCTCAAATGTGTTTTTAACTCAAAATATAGGTATACTCATACTTACTGAAACATGACTTCAGAACAGCGATAGCACCAATGGAGTGCAGGATTTCAGTCCTCACCACTGTTTCAGACCCAGTGGTGAAAATGTTGGTGTTATTGGCAGGGACATCTCTGTGTTCCTAAGAAGCCATCGCACCTCTTGACTCTCAAGCCAGGACAATGACTTAAATGTCTCCATGTCCTTTCCATGGTAAAGATAATGCTGTACCATACCATAGGCAACAACCATCTTCTTTTTATGTCACCTACAGTTCATGAGGAATAAAAACATAAACTGACACCCCCCCCCATTAACCCTAACACTATTCTCTTGGAAGACTTCAACTATATCTTCATTGACTGTGAAACCTGCACCACTTCAGAAATAGGCAAATAAATTCCTGGACTTCATTAATGATAGCTCTTTAGACCAACTGGTTCAAGTCCTAATTAGTGTCTCAGAAATATTGGACCTGGGTATCAACAATATTGCCACGTTATGCTCACCTCTTAAAGTTACCACACCACTGGTCAAATCTGACCACCATTCAGTAATACTCACTATTTGGATGAAACCTAACTTACCACAAAACTCTGCTGTCTTCTGAGTCTACCCTAAGGTAAAACTAATGCAATTAACTGGTGACTTGAAGAAATGTATGTGCCCTCCTCACCTCAGTGACCCCACATTTCATGCAGCCACATTTGTTCATAATTTCTATGCCCATCTCAAAAACATATTGAGGTATCTGTCCCTAAAAGACACAAATATATTGACAAATTTAAAGTAAACCCCAATAGTGGAACCTAGCATAAAAAAGTTGTGCAATAAGAGGATGAAGCCCATAACCCATAGAAGCAAACTTAATACAAATGAACTCAAAAGGACTGATAAATAACTCAGAAATATTAATATATCTTCCAGAAGTAAGTACAAATTGAGAATGGCTACCTCTGTTAAGAACAACCACAAAGTCTTCTTCAGCTATGTAATAAATGTTAGAGATAATGCCAAGCAATGCTTAGAGCTAATAAAGAACAGCAGCAGTTACCTGTCCCCTGAAGACATAGCCAAAATATTAGCAGACAAATTGAGCTCTAACTTTATACCCTATCTCCCTCTAACTTTCCCCAACTTATTAATCCATCCACACCGACCCCCCACAGCACCTCTGAGCAGGGCCTGGATGCTCCCTCCAAGGCCAAAAACACTTACTTCATGGGTCCTGATAATGTATTAGGCTGCTTTCCTGTCAGGACCAGACACTGTCTGGGTAGACTTGCTACTAAGACAATTCAGCCTCAGCCTCTACACCGGATTTGTGCCACTGAAATGGAGGACTGCAGTAGTCATCCTGCTCCACAAAGCGGAATCCAGTACTGACACAAGAAACCATAGACCTATAAGTCTCACCAGCCTTGTCTGCAAGGCAATGGAATGCAACATTATAGAACTCATTAAGGAGGACATAGGCAGTCTTTAATCCCTAGACTGAAGCCAGTCTGCATTTACTAATGACAAATCATAGGTTCATAAGTACATAGGTAAGTACTAGGTTAGTTGTCTCGCGAGGCATTTTAAGCCTACCCAGTTTCCCTTTTTGTGTTCAAATTAACCTATCCCATTTGGTTAGAAATTGGCCTTAGTTATTCCATGATCGATAATGATATATTACCCCAGTGAGAATAATAGGGATCATATCATATCATATAATATAATATATAGTTTGGACCCATGCATGGGATAAAGCATTTAGGAGAAGCATCTGTCCATTCATAGTAGAGGGGGCAGTCTTGGGCAACATTTTCTGTTTCCCATCCATAGATCCAAGGGGTTCACTATAGAATTTTGAAATACTGAAATCCCAAATTTCAGTATTTCGAAATTCTATAGCCGAAAGCGTTAAATCCCGAAACCCCAGAACCTCAACATTTAAAATTGCGAACCTACACTACAAATACACCACACACATACACATGCACACAATGTCCCCCCACAATCAACTGTACAATCCTACACTACAGACAAGCAGGGAGGGAAGCCCCCCTGCAACCCATGTGGGGGGCTGCACCCCCCACACACCTCCTACTTATATATACTCCGAGATTGCACAATCACACACACAAAGGTAACTCACACCCACACATTTCACAGTCCCTTGAACACACACATCACAGCCACAACACACACTAACATACACTAAAGCCCCTAACCAACACACTTACACATACATACTTACCTGAACTTACACCTATCCATTCACACACGCAAACACACTTTTGGGGTTTCGCGATTTAAAGCTTTCGGCTATAGAATTTTGAAATACTGAAATTCGGGATTTCAGTATTTCGAAATTCTATAGTGAACCCAGATCCAAGTTATGCTTGAATATGGACAGGGATTAACTTTGTTTTATGTGGATAGTGAGGCAGTTACAGAGCAGCGTTATCCTCTGGAAGATGCAGCTGCCCTTCCAAACTGTTCTGTTGATGTTGCAGAAGGTTTAGATTCCTAGACCAAGTATTTCTGATGCTATTTGACTTACTTTGATGTGCAGTAAATCCATCAGTATTGGGTCAGAGGATGCTTTGTATACCAATCACAGGTCACCTCTTAGCAGCCAACAGGATACTGAGTATAGTGCCAAGTATTTTGAGTAGGTCCATGCAAAACATGTTGTTCAGGCCTTGTATCCTTTTCATTAGGTATCTTTGTGGGGTTCTAGTTGTTGTATGTGTCTGGAGAGATACGTGCCAAAGGGGACATTATATTCAATGATAGGCCTAATGAGGGCTGAGTAAATTCTGCCTCCTAAATCTGGTGGGCTTCTTTCAAAATGTCAATGATGCTTAACACCTGGGCAAATCAGTTCAAATTCCTACATAGTCATGACCAAGGCATTTGATGCCATCCTGCATTCTGGCATTATTGACTAGCTAATCAAACAATTGTAACTCCTTATGTTACCCATGGGATAGCAAACTGGCTAAGTGACAAAACCAATCTATTAGTGTGGGAGGCATGCTGTCTTTGATAAAAGTAGTTACCAGTATTTCACCATGGGAGAGGCCCTAGGACCACTTCTCTTTGGTATTTACTTCTCTGATGTCAAGCCTGACATGAAGAGCCTATAGTTGAACAAGTTAGCAGACCCTTGGATCATCCTCCCTTTATAACATCCCCCTCTCAAAAAGGAGTCATACGAGGTGATGGTTGCTAAAGTTGATAGAAAAACAAATGTCCTACCATAGTTACTGTTGGAGAGGTCATATACAAGTTTAGATGGTGTCTGCATTGCTGAGTTATGCGCACAGGAGCAGAGAGGAGATTTGGAAATTGAGATCACTGAACACTGAGCAACCCTTGGAGAATTTTCATGAAGTAAAGTTCATGAAGGATCATTACAGTGGCTGAACCATTAAGCCAAGAACATTGAGGATAAAGAAAGTTGTAAGGCAGTGATGTTTTACCAGTTACTGGGTCATAGTTCTGACAGACTGAATCCTGTTGAAAGAAAGGCTCATGAATGCAGGCTGTTGCATCCAGATGGCATCCTATAAACAGGATAGACTGAGTAGGCTGAAGATGTGATTTGTTATGGTAGACAGAAATGCTTAAGACTGGGCAGAGCTGTAGCAAGTAAACTTTGGCTGATATGTGAGACTTCTTAGTTGCAGTACTGAGGAGCCAAATGTCAAATATGGGGACACTTTGGTCCATTATAGTTGCAGATGGGCTGTGACCAGCGGCATGCACTTGATGATTACCTGGTAGTTGTGTTAAGACTGAAGGGAAGGGCCAAGAACTCAAAGTGACTGGCTCCCAGCCAAAAGTGCAGAAACTTCTTGGATACTTTGACAATTGTGATATGGAGGTAGGCATTCTGGAGGTCTGTCAAACATATCCAGTCATTTGCCTTCAAACAGGGCAATAACATTTGCACTCAAAGCATTCTGAATGGTGTTTTCCTGACATAACGTTTTACTCTATTGAATTCCAGAAATGGCCTGAGGTCCTTTTTCCTTTGGTAGAAAAAAATAATCTTGCATAGATTTCTGAACCTCTCTGGTCTACTAGGATCTCTTGGCCTTAAATTAATTTTTCATTCAAGAGAGTGACTATCTCTCTTTCTGCAACTTGCTTATGGAGTGGAACATTTGTGATTGGCAGACTGATAGGGCAGAGGGTGGGAAAAAGGCATTATATAGCCTATGGATACTATTCTTCTCACCAAGTTGCCTTATGTGATGGCCATCTACAAAGCCAAGAAGAGGGAGGTATGTGTCCTGATTTTCTCCTGAGGAGAGCAGTCAGGTAAGCCTTCAGGGATGTTGGGACTGCTTCCCTGCAAAGTGGCCCCAAAATCCTTGATTCGGCAGACCTCCTCTACCACTTGGTTACTGTCTGTTGAAGGAGCTTCTGTCAACCTCTACTTCTACCTCTATGTGAAAGCTTGGAGCTCAGAGACCCACCTAGCCGAAGTGATGGCTCTCAAAAAGATTGTCTTCCAAGACAAAAATTTAATGTCACCAGTAGCTGTGGGCTCAAAGGGAGGCAAGGGTAGCCACTCTAACACAAAACTGAAGTCCCATGGCATTACAGGATCAAAGACTGGAGGTTGAAGTAGCATAGTCCCTTTCAGAAAAGCCCTACAAAGCCTGTGCACCATTAGATTGGGTTCATTAGCAACATGAAAAGTAGAAATGTGAATCTCTGTCAGGCCAGCCCTATATCAAAAGAAATCAAAGGGCTGATACTGGGGTTTTTGAAACGACAGAAACTTGGACCCTTTATGATCCCTGTTACAGGATCTTTGAGGAGATTCAAATCAGACATCTATGGCAAACAGCATCTTCATTTCCTGCTCATTCCTCAACAGTTTGTTTTTCACGAAAGGTCTGATCAAGGAAGACCTATTGTAGGGGTACTGGTAAAGACACTGCAAGTGTAAGCTACAGTGACCGTCTGTGTACCCCTTTGAAAGTTAAACAAATAATAACCCTTCTGTCCTCAGCCCAGCACTACATATAGTGACCTCTGAGGTTTGGGTGGAATGCTAAAGAAATTACATTATCCCCAGCCCCCAGACAGATACAGTGACCTTCTGTGTATACATATGAGCAAAGCTGATTTTAAATTAGGTGGGGTTCAGGGCAGAGGTGACCTCTTAGCCCATGCCATAATTCACTTACACAGCCTAGGTGTGCAGGAGGTAAAGTCTGGCTATTCTATGATGTATTTTACATCTTGTTTATTTGTTTATTTATTTTTGAGAGATGCTTATTAAACTGGGCAAGTGACAAGAGGGCTAGTTACTTTCATCCAGACAATCCCCCCTTCAAGTAGTTAAAGCCACTTCTACGTACAGTTCAGATACATACATACATACATACTAATATTTCAAGCACGGGCATTAATGTCCTTCTAGCTTGCCAATATACCAAAACACTTGTTCCCATAATAAGTGTCTAGGCTGTTCTTAAAAATATCTAAATTAGTGCTTGCTTTAATGTAATTTGATAGTCTTGTTCCATGCATCAGCTACTCTGTCAGAGAAGCAATTAGTACACTTCTCATTCCTATAGTTTTCTACACAGGTTGTCTGATGATTCTCTAGTACTTTTTGATAACCCCAAAAACATTCCCAGAGGTAGTTGTCTCTAAATGCCCTATATACCTGAATAAGATCCCTCTTAGATATCAGTAAGAGATCATGTATAAGTTCAGATATTTTAGTGTTTCATAATAACTAAAGTTTTCACATCACTGTGTGCTGTATTAAATATTCACCTTTTAATTTATGTTTCCCAAATCTCATATGCTTAGTTTTTGATGTATTTATCAGCATATTACCCTCCTGTGCCCGAATGGTCAATTTAGTCAAGTTATTTTGCAGACATGCCTTATCTGTAACGCATGTAATAAGTTTACCCAATTTCAGGTCATCTGAATATAGACTGTAGAATACCTCAGATGAAAAAAAAAACAGGCCTGAAAGATACAATCTCAACAAGTAAGGGACTAGGACAGAGCCCTGTAGGACATTCTGAGTGTAACAAAGGATTTCACCTGTCCAGATTCAGATGTCTGTGATAAAAGAGTAGGACTGTATACTGTATTTATATACATACATAATGCAGATGTATCAAGCATGGACATAATGCCCTTCTAGCCTGCTAATATACCAAAACAGTTGTTCTAGCCTGCTAATATACCAAAACAGTTGTTCTAGCCTGCTAATATACCAAAACAGTTGTTCTAGCCTGCTAATATACCAAAACAGTTGTTCTAGCCTGCTAATATACCAAAACAGTTCCCATAATAAATGTCCAGGCCGTTCTTAAAAATTTCTAAACTAGTGCTTGTTTTAACATAATTTGGTAGTCTGTTCCATGCATCAGCTACTCTGTCAGAGAAGCAATTAGTACACTTCTCATACCTATATAATCTTCTGCATAGGTTTTCTGATAATTCTCTACTACTTTTTGTTAACCCTAAATGTTCCCAGGGGTAGTTGTCTCTAAATGCCCTACACACCTGAATAAGGTCTCCTCTTAAATATCTATGACAGACACTGTACAAGTTCAGATATTTTAGTGTTTCATAATAACGTAGGTTTTCCCATCCATGGATGCCCTTGGTATATTTTCACTGTACTCTCTCTAGTTTACACATGCTTGTTGTCTTATAACATTTCCACATTGTTATTCCATACTCAAGTTTGGGTCTAATGTAATTAGCAAACAATGACTTCATAATTTCTGATTTACTAGACTTTATAAATCATTTCATACAACCTTTAGTTCTTCATCTATCATTAACAAATTGGTTGATATGATTAGAAAAACTCAAAGCTTGATCTACCCATATACCCAGGTCCTTAAATTAATCTACAGTTTCAATCACTGTGTGCTGTATTAAATATTTCCCTTTCAGTTTACATCTCCCAAATCTCATATGCTTAGCTTTTGCTGTATTTATCGCATATTATTCTCCTGTGGCTTTATTTATCACATATTATTCTCCTATGACAATTTAGTCAAGTTCTTTTGCAGACATGCCCCATCTGAAGCACATGTAATCACTTTATTCAGTTTCAAGTTATCTGTAAATAGACTGCAGATCACCTCAGATGAAAAGTTAGGTCTGAAATATATAATCAAAGCAATTAAGTGCTAAGACAGAGTCCAAAGGTACACCCTGACTATAACCAAGAATTTCACCTGTCCAGTTGCTGTATGATACTTTCCATGTCCTAACTGCAAGCCATGCAGCTATCCATCGTATCAAGAATAAATCAATACCTAGTTCTAATTTATTTATCAGGGTTTTGCGTATAACCCTGTCAAACGCTGAAGTTAAATTTATAAAAAGTACATCACAGCATAACTTTTCATTTATAGCTGTTATATTGTTATAAAACATCATGTTGCAGGTGGTAATAGATCAATTTTCAACATATGCATGCTGATATAAGGTTTCAAGTCCCAACCTTTCCAGTTTTGACAATAATTTATCCAATATTGCCATCTTTATTATTTTTCCAAAACTTGAAAATAGACTTAAGAGTCTGTACCATTCTGGGTTTGACCTACTTCTCTTTCCCTTAATGACAGGTTTAATATGTCTCCAGTCTTGAGGAATCTCCTCATATTTATACAACCTAGTAATTAATAGATATAATGGTACTATACATTCTTGCTGTATTATTCTCAGGTCATTTGTTGCTAATTCTGTCTCCTCCCAATGCTTTGTTTGGATCCAATTTGGATAGTTCTTTGTAAATATAATTGAATTTGATTCCAGTATCTGAGGTTACCTGGATGTCACTAGAACAACTTATCTCCCTGTTTGTGGAGCCAAACTGTTTTGCATAAGATTTTGTAAATTTAGGTATAATAATCTGTTGTGTCTCAGAATACATTTTATTATCTACACACAGTTTATCAATTTGTATGTCTTTAATTATTTCATATTTTATATATCTATAAAATGGTTTCCCATTATGCTCAAACTCTTTATACACATTTTCTTCAAAATGTTCTTGATCTTGTCTCACACTATGCTTAATTTGTTTGTACAGCTTATTTATTTCAGTTTTCAAAGTTGTAACTCGAGCTTTCTATTTCTTATATATATTTTTGTCTCTCACTTTAATCAAGTATCCTGCCCTTATGGAAATATATCCCCCTGAAGTTGTGTGCCTAGATCATGATATTAAACTTTTTTTTTGATTTTTTGCACTCAAATAATTTCTCTTTCAAAACTTTCCACATTCCTTCTGCAGATTTCCCTGCTGTACGCATGACTTCAGCTTATTTTACATAGTGATGTTTTGCTTCTATATAATTTGTAATTAATCTTCTGTGCAATAATTTACATTTCAGTTTGGCAGAATTATCTAGCAACAAATTAACCATTATAACCCCATGATCATTGTACATCTACTCTGGTAAAACTTGACATAAAGTAACAGTAATTTCTTTAGTAACACAAACAATGTCTAGTATGTTCCTTTTCATGGTAGTTTTTTTTCTTTTGCCATTTTGAAGCAATTGTTGTTCCTGAATATATGTTGTGAATAATTTCCTTACTAATGTTGTTGAATCGATATTATTCCACTCTGTTTCTGGTAAATTGAAGTCAACAGCCACTGTTATTCTTTCCTCCTGTGTTTCATGCATGAAATGTATGAATTCCTCTAGATCATCTGCACTTGACATTTGTGGTCTATACACTCCAACAACTGCTGTATGTTCCAGGGTTGTCTTTATTGCCACAGTTACACAATCTATAGTATTGGCGTTATCACTGAGCATGTAATAATCACAGGTCTCATAATATCTTTAATCCCTATCATAACACCTCCACCTGATTTTTTGTTAGAATGTCTTTTACAGTAAAAACATTTATACCCTGACAGGTATCGATCTTGTGGGAGCATAGAAAATTTTCAATAAAAAAATGTATAAGCCCTCACTTGAAAAATACCAAACCTGGTTCTGATGCAGTCCAAAGGTATATATGTTTAAAATGAAAGCACTTATCATTTTTTTATTTCTATATGACCTACAGATTTTATACTGGTCAATTATTAAAGCAGGTTTTCTTATCTGTGTAACTCCATTTGGTATTTGGAGACTCCTACTTCCAGATTCTGATTGTTGTTTTTCAAGTGAGTGTTTGTGCAGTTTTGTACCTCTGCTTTATTGGTTCCCAATAAAAAATGTATTATTAATGCTCCTAGTACTAAAACCATCAAAGATGCATCAAATGCTGGTATCACTGAACTGTTAAATTTTTGACCTGGCAAAAGCTCTGCCTTGTGTTTGTCAAATATTGTAAAATATCTGCGCAAGAATTATTTTCTCTGATCTTGACAAATGCATGCCATCCTGTCTGAACATACGTGTGCCCAAAATTAGGCTTGGATGTTGTAAACATTTCCATTTTTTAAAATGGGACTTTTTTCATGTAGGTATTTACCCCCCAAAATTGTTTAATTCATGGTCATCTGACTCTCCTTTCTATATGTGATTTGTGAAAAATGCGTATAGACACTTTTACAAGCTAGTCTATCTAAAAGCTCTGTAAGTTCCATACTAACAAGTCATCGGGTCCTTGCAGATGAGATAATTTGTACCAACATGAATAAAAACAGATCCATACTTCCTTATATTAAGGCGGTCTAAGGCTTGTTTCACATCCTCTCTGTTTGCTCCTGGCAAGCATGGCACTATTCAATGTTCATTATCTTCTCTGCAAATGTAAGTATCAGTTCCTCTGATATTTGAATCTACACTTACAACAATATCTTCTCTGTCCAGATCTGAAGTCTTCAACTTCTAATTCAGTAATGGCTGCTCAACCAATTACAGTTCTCATTCAGCTGGCTTTCTATATCCACAGCTTGGGCCATGTTGTCAACATCTGTCTTTCTCATCCTTTTTCTTACCGTAATGTTCTCTAATCCTTCCACATTCAGTTTTATTTTTTCCTTTTCACCTGGGCCTTGCTTATTTTTTTTATCTTCTCCATTGGAAAAAGGCTGCCTTTTTCTGTAGATTGAATGTTTTCTGATAGAAAATTATTATCATTCTCTGTAATCTGTGTGTTACATGACAAAGCAATGTCCTTTTTAGTACGTATTCTCTTTACAGATGTTAATCAGTTTCTATTTCTTCCGAATGTGTTGCGAACTTCTTCCTTTCTTTCTATTTTAATTCCATTCTAAACATTCTGAATCCTCAGAATGCCGGATACTTGTATACAGAAATCCAAAGTTGTCAGGGACATTGCCTTGTTTCATAAGAACTGAGTGATTTTCACAGCTAATAGACACTTCCTTTCCTAACGGAGTTCTATTTGCTCTTTGCCTAACATTATTTATCTCATCAGTCCAGTCATTAGTATATGTAACAACAGTTCTCCAAGCTGAGCCATTTGCACAAGTGCAATCTTCATCAGTAAGTCTACATTTAATACTAATAATGGTAAGCAAATCATCCAGCTTTTGACATAAGGAACACAGATCACCAGTGTTATTGAGTGTTACCTGTAAATATACACACCATTTACTCCACTGTACAAGACAGCAGTGCTTTAGCAAATCATTAATGGCACCCTCATTTAAAGAATCCATATTCAGCTTCAAATAAATAAAAACAATATACAAGAAAAGGATAATGAAAACCAGAACCATAGAATTCAAAGAGAACTTAAATCAACTCGTATGAGAAAAAAATCACACAAGCAATATACAACTAAATACTAAAGTGAGCACAATAAAGTTGTTGCTCAGACCATACGTGAAAGTCAGACAAAAGCTGTAATTTCTATCCATGCGCAGTAGCTTCTGCTCACTATCACTTGCAGTTGCACCTCTTTTTAACAGTAAAGATCAATAAATCACAAACCAAGGCAGGATGGATTAGATAAACTCTCGAGTGCCCTCTCTGCAGTCTGTGTAAATTTATAGCTGCCTAGGTCCTTTAGGATGCCTAGAGTTTACCTGTCTAAAACCTATTCCTGTCTAACAACAAACAGTGAAAATTAATGGTAAAACAACAAAATAGAAATCAAAGTAAATCTTCCTTCCTATAAACAGTGAAAAACAAAGTTTAAAAAATAAAATATAAATTCAAAGAAAACTCTTACCTGGCAATTCCACAGTAAATCACAAACAAAGAGAAGATTGGTTAGATAAGCTTTGGATTTACCATGGATCCAAATAAACAGTTGTCATACATAAAAATATTTTACTTGTTTCACATAATCACATTAGCCTTGTAAAGCCAGAGTAATAAGCAAACAGCACTAGGCAACTAGTCATTTTCCTCTGCAGAAGACAGCCTTAATAATTATACCTTCTCTGTACACGCACATCAGATGTCAAGTTAAGTAGTCCATCTTACTTCTCACAAATGCACATTAGTCCTGCCAGACAGTGACTGGTTAAACGGAGCAAACAACAAGAGGGTCAGTTACTTTTATCCAGCCAACTCCAACCACTACTCAACAGTTTTATCTATGACATCTGATGGCTATACATTATTATTTCACCTCCACAATCCACACAAGGTTCCACACATTAAAGTATTTCAGTACAAGATGTGCCTCAGAAATTACAAAGACAGAAATGTGGCCAAAAATATCTGGTTGAGCACTGCCAGCATCATTGTAAAAATAATAACACTTATCTGACTGTGCCATTCATATCCATACAGATCACAAAGCCAGAAATACTGCCAAAATATCTGCTTGATCAAGTGCCAGTGCCATTGTAAAAATTATAATAATGGCATCATGGCCTCAAACAAGGGGTTTCAACTTCGGGACCACTGTACTTTAGTGCAAACAAACACCTACCTTTTATGAGAAATCTGCTTTCCTGCAATTTGTTTGAAAACCATGACTTACACATTTTTTTGCCAGTTCACCTACTCTAAACGAATATTTATAATAGTGGCACAGTGATGTAGTGGATAGCATTGTCACTTCACAGCAAAAAGTTCCCTGGTTTGATTCTCAGCTGTGGTACCTTCTGTGTGGAGTCTGCATATCCTCCCTGTGCTCGAGTGGTTTCTGTCTGGGTGCTCTGCTTTCCTCCCTACATTCCAAAGACATGCAGTAGGTGGATTGGACACTCTACATTGGCCATAAATGCGAGTATGAGTGCATGTGTGCAGTATCGAAGAACAATTGTGGCTGGGCTAGCCACCCAGTGGTGTGAACCTTGACTCTAGATGACTTTGACTGTTGAAGTAACATCCTGACCCCATATACAGAAATAGGAAAAAGGGGTTGTGAATGGATAGATCAGCAAGATTCTATGCTGGTGATGTGTCAAGCAGAATGTTCCATATGTCTTGGGAAGTGTGTAGAACTACGAACAACTGCCTCCCCAAAATTATTTACAGTAGGGTCAGAGCTACTTCAATCGCAAGTATAAATCATACAGTCATATGTAGGTGTCAAAAACATTGTTTGACACTTGGATA
The DNA here is from genome assembly GCF_019279795.1 of Protopterus annectens. Lineage (NCBI taxonomy): Eukaryota > Metazoa > Chordata > Ceratodontiformes > Protopteridae > Protopterus > Protopterus annectens. The sequence goes on from NC_056745.1 coordinate 1,160,497,826, forward strand.
AAATAATGAAAACATGCAAAATGATGCCTTTAAGGAATATCACCTAAAGAGCAACATTCTCTTGGACTATGTAACCTTTGAAACTTCATGGACAAAAATTAAACATGATGTACAGCTTGACCAATTAACTTATAGGTTCAGAGGTTCATAGGTGTGCAGATTTCTACTACTAAGAGGTTGAAAGGTATGTGACCTAATAACTGTTCAACTATATCCTACAGGAAGAACTCCTACCCCCACACAGCATGGCATCCATCCATACCATAGTACTAACACTGCACTTCTAACCTATATACGAACTGTTAATAAAGTTAGAGATGAGAAACTAGTCTTAGACTTGTCTAAAGCCCTCAACACATTCTGTTACAGCAAACTTCTACTGCAAATGTCCTCATTAGGTCCCTCTCTCTCAGCCCACCATTCATTCCAGTCACCCCCCATCATAGTATAAAGCTCTAACCTTGGTCATCTCCTCTTTTACATTCTCACCAACACCCTCCACATATTTACACAACAAGCCTCCATAATATAGTACGCAGATGACTCCACACTCATTTGCACAGCTGACAATGTGGCACACCTCCAAAATATTACTCAATAAATTTTAACAGCAACTGAAACATAGCTTTGTAACTCACAATTCATGCTTAACTCTAAAAAAAGCTACAACCTTTTTTCCTAAATCCCTCTCCCATGAAAAAACAAAATTTAAAGTCCCCTCTTGATAATACAACCAATGAGGTCAATTCTCAAAGCAAATTATTAGGGATGATAGTTTATGACTATCTCAAATTCAACCTGCACATACAAAATTGCATAAGAAAAACTCATCAAAAGCTAGGGATGCATTATAAAGCCAAAAACTTTCTCACAGATGTGATGCAACCAAAGCTACATCTGTCACTACTTATCTCCTCCCCACACTTTTTATATCCTTACTAACCATAAAGCATCACAGAACAGTGCTATAACAAAGCTGATAAATTTGCAGCAAATACCCCATTCAAAACTGTGTAGCACCTAAAAGCCTAAATTGGTTAGAACTACCCAATCAACTAACATATACCCAGCTTCTTGCCACCTATAAAACTGTCCAGAATCCATCATCTTGTCCAGCACTAAATAACATTCTACACAACTATGTTCCTAGTCGATCATAATGATCCAATAACCAAAAACTCTTGTCTGTCCACAAATTTATCAAATCTGCTGGACATGCTAGTTGTATCACATTGCTAAGGCTTGGAATTCATTATCTGTAGCCATCATGGCAGTACTCTCCCTCCTATCCTTCAAAACCATTCTGAAATACTTCCTAGCTAAAAGCTGGCTTTGTTCTTGCTCAGCACTAGGATAAACTATATCTCTAAATGTAGACAAATACCTATTCATGCCTTACATCTCCTTACTCTCCCTTCACTCACGTCCTTACTTCTATCACATTTTCTCCTCTGGCTTTCTCCTTAAATATATCATAAGCCTTTTTTTCTCTCACTTCATATTTCAATTCCTGTTTACATTATACTAACTTACTTTTAATTTCTCTATAAATTGGCTAAGATTTCTCTAACTAATATATCATTGTCATATGACTTGTATCTGTTCTTAAGCAATGTTTTCATGTTATTTCTAATTTAGTGTAATTATTTAAATTGTAGTTGATTTTTGTATTATTTTTAAAGACTGTAAAACTATTATTCTTAAAATGTTTTGTAATACTTTGGAACTTTTCCCCACAGGCCTCTGCTGAAAATGAGCTCCTACCCAGTCAGACATTCCAAGAAATCAAATGTCATTAAATAAATAAATGCATAAATACATAACTGAATGGATGGTGCAAGTCTACATACACAAATCATCAGATGGCTTACTAAACAGGTTACTTTAGTGTATTGCTACAATCAGAAATAGATTGTTAAATTATGTTTTTTTCTATACAGAGTAGTACCTTGTAGGAATACACCAGGGTTACTTAAATAAGTAGTCTAGTATACTCTTTCTATGTTGAATGTGACCACAAGGTTCATAAACGTTGTTATCGTGTTGGTTTAATTTTTTTATCAATAAAAAAAATGATGTATGAAGCTGATGCAAGAAATATACACAATGACTACAAATATGTTAGAAAATGTATGGATGAACTAATTGAAAAGACTTTTGGTACCAAAGTAGCATACAATACAATAAAAGCATACCCATCCAGCTGTTGAACGACCATGGGAAGTGTGGGACAATATCTGTACAGAGCTTTATCTGCATGTCTACAACAAAGTCTATATGCTTGTGGTAAAAGATGAGTTGTCTGCTTATATTAATGGATGAGTACAAGATTATTCATTTATAGACTGCCATATCCACATTAATCCATCCTATGATATTAGCTTTTTGGAAAATATTTTCCATGCTTAGGATGCCAGAAACAATAAAGAAGAAGAATAAACTTTCCTTCAGTAGTTCATAGTTTAAAAAAGGCTCCTGTGTCTATGTGGTTCTTCCTTTGTCAATACTGCTAGGATACTGTTTTCATTTGTTTTGCAATTATGTGGGCGACAAGCTCCAAATTGAAAAGGGTAATCCATTTCCTAGTATTCCATGCATTGCATGATGCATATTTAATACATATGTTGAGGTAGTTTTCAAAACTAGGTTTCAGCAGGGGGAGGGGTTGGTGAGACCAGGATGAGATTAAGATAGCAGCAGTTTTCTTCTGCTCTGCTACTATATATATTTCTGACAGGAAATCAGGAAATTTTATTTCTAAATAATCCTAAACAACTCAATTAAACAAATTATAATAAACTTAGTGTCCCAAAGGATTATATCAATTTATTTTCTTAAAATTCACCTACTGTCCTGTGAGAAAATTTCGTCACTGCATCCTGTAGTACCAAGAGCTATACAAAGGCACTATCTCAATACTCTGTGTTCAAAAAAGAGATTCAGTCAGATTCAAGAATTGTCTTATAAAATGGACAGATTGGACACCGAAAAAGATGACGCAGAAAAACTGTTCCAAACAAATGGAGCAAATTAATGAAACTCTGCAGTAATAGAGAAACCAGATTTCCAGCATTGAAGACTCCTTGAATGATATGGAAAGAAGACTAAGTGAAGGGGAGAATAATACTGAATTCCTGTTAAAACAGAACAACTCTTAACTAGCCAAAACAGATGACCTTGAGAACAGGTACTGTAGGAACAACATTCATATTTTTGGTCTACCAGAAGGAACAGAAGGTAACAATATGGTTAATTTCTTGTTACTTGGTTCCATAAAACTTTAAATTTACCTGAAGCTCTCTCTTTTAATATAGTGAGAGCACACAGATCTCTGGTTAATCTTGTATCAAAGTCCAGTACCTTCCTGAGGTCCATCGTGGTTAAATTTATTTCCTCTCAGGATAAACTACTGACACTCAAAACTGTCTGGGCTAAGTCATCACTTAAAGCAGAAGGAAATATTATTCATTTTATAATGAGTATTCAGCAGCAGTCATGTCTAAAAGGAAACAAGTCCTTCCCCTTATAACAGAACTTAAGAAAAAAGCAAATAAAAGTACATTTACACTTCCTGGCCAAGTTGAAGATTTTCTTTTCTAATGGGGTTAAATTCTTCAAAGATCTTGACCTTGCATTGTCATATCTACAAACTAACATTTCTGAATAAACAGAGGATATGGACTGGTCTATTATATCCTTAAAAAGACAAATGGAGACAAATGGAAATAAGGCAAATGAGAAAAAGAAGAAATTAAGGGGAAAATAAAAAGCTTTCCTTTTCCATTTTCTTTATTCACAAAGGAAATAACAAGATGTCAATGACTGTATTTTTTCTTTTTATGTAAACAAGCTTAGTTTTATTTCTTGACATATCTCTAGCAGCAAAACATGAAATGCCAACATGCTCAACTATAACATAAATGCGAATCAGAAAATCAACAAGCAATCTACTAATGTAAGGTAATTGAATTCCTTTTTTTTCTTTCTTATGCTTGTCTAACTTACAGATAATTAAGAATAATTTTTAATAAGTCATGACAAAATATTATTAGTTTCCATTAAATGAAGCATACAGCATTTATATTAGTATATGATCTGAAAGGCTGTATACTGAATTGCTTACTCAGGAACTAATGCATACTTTATATCTGAAGTAGAAAATGGCTGCAGTATAACAGATAGCTGAATTTAAAGTTGTTAAATTCATATAAACTGCAGTTACCTACTAAAGGGAAACACACACTATGAGTGACATCTCATACTTTCTTGTTATAAAAAGGAAAATACATTAACAGTGTTAAATTAAAACCACTACTTAAATGGTATATTAAAGAAATGACAAATAAACATTTTCACCTAAGTGTGGAAGCAACTCAGTGTAATCATTAACTACAGTAACAGTAGAAAAGCGGTTTCAATAAAACTAATAGTAAAACCTAAAAGCTGCCTATCTTTCTAGTGCATAGATTTAGATAACATGTTACTGTTCTATTTAATAGAATTATTTATGATGAGCTGAACTGGAGGAGGGGGTGATTGCAGTTGCTATGGATGTGTGGTTTGATGTTGTTTAAGACTGGAGAAATTGTGAAGTTTTAAATGGCTTTGAAATAGTCTCTATACATGGATGAAGCTGACTTGTCGGAACATGGGCTAAATTCTTGGCTAGGCTTGTGAGGGCCACAGAGCCAATAGCCTAGTAACCTCCTATGATCCTATGATCCTATAATACTATGAAATGTTCAGGTTCAATATGAAAGATATAGAAATTGTTGTGACTGATGGATCATCCCCTATGTGAGGTGCTTCTGTGGTAGTTAAATATGAAGCCTCTCTCTCAATAGCTTGAGCTTTTTTTTTTTTTACTTCATTTACAACACATGAAGCTTTTTCTGGTAAACAGCTAGAGTTTGATTGGAATTCCAGACTAAACAAGAGAACAGATCATGTTCAGAGGCTCTGACTGACAGGCAGCTTTAGAAGGTTAACTTGAATAAAAAGCAGAAGTTTTTAAATATGCATTAACTCAAATTTCACTGCAATTTATAGTTAGACATATAAACTGGCATGGAAGAAGGGAAACAATTATAATTTTACACATACCATGAAATACCTTTGAATACATTTATAAGTAAATATATTTGGAAGCAAGCATTTGAAGTTTGATAGCAGTTGTCAATAAATGGTAAATGCACACACACACACACACACACACACATATATATATATATATATATATATATATATATATATATATATATATATATATATATATATATATATATATATATATATATATATATAGATACACTAGACAATCTTGACGTACTGAAATCTCGAATTTCAGTACATAGAGACCGAATAGTGGAAAGTGCAGTTACTCGAAACTACACTATGCCAAATGCAGAAGTGTCAAATCCGCAAATGTTGAATCCGCCACTATCATGGTGTCGCATTTGTTACATGTAGTGTGGTTTGTGGATTCATCTGGGGTTTTAGGTAAGTGTTGTGTATTTGAGGATATTGGGTAGGGATTTTAGTGTGTGTGAGTGTGTGTGGTGGTGGTTTTTTGTGGGTTTTTGTGTTTAGTGCGATCTCGGAGTTAGAATATATAAGTAGAGGGTGTGGGGGGTGCAGGGTGGCTTGCCCTCCTTCTTATAGGTAGGTTAGGTGTGTTTCTGTGTGTTGTTATGTTTGTTTAGTTAGGTAGGTGTAGTGTGTGTGATTATGTCTTGGTTTGTGTATGTGTGTGAATAGTCGTGGTTGTGGTATTTGTGATTGTGGGTTTTCTTGTATGTGGGTTTTCGACTATTCAGTCTCGAAATACTGAAATTCATCATTTGTATAGTGAATATATATATATATATATATATATATATATATATATATATATATATATATATATATCGTATTTAGAGCTTCATTATTAGAGGCTTTACATACATGATGTGACTACATTGTCAATAAACTTGAAAGTCTCTTACATAAAGCAAAAGAAACAATAAACTGTATACTTGACAGAAATAATATAGGAGGCTTTAATTTACAGTAATAAACCACTGAATATAAACAATGAAATATTGTTTAAACATTGTAGAACAAGTATTGATTTACTTTAATGTAATCTTACAAAGAGGGAATAGCAGGGTCTGAAAGTACATTGGTCTTATGGTGGGACATACCACAAAACATTTTAAATTGTTATGCAGCAGTCTTTCATATTTCATACTATTAACTGATGAATTTCAAAACATGTAAGCATATCTTACTTTAACACCTTCATGAACACATAAAACTGGAGAATGTATATGTTAAATAACAAGTTAAGTTGTGAAAATGTTTCTATTATATATTAATAATGGTTTAAAGTATACAGGTTCATCATTATTTTACTGTTAATGATATCATATTTGTTTGTAGTAGAGTAAACTGTGTTTTTTTTGTCAGAGTATTGGATGGATATGTCTGCTTGGATGGTTAGACTATTCAAGCAAGGAGTGTTAGACTCCATGGTGGGGGTAACAGGGATTTTAAAAACAAATGTTTAATGATAATTATATTTTTTAGCATATTTTGAGTGCCCACAATACTATTTGTTTAATCAAACCTTCAGATGCTAGTGTTCATATGATGATTACTAAGCAGTTCTTTATAACAGGGTGTCATTATCTATGAGAAGTGCATGTATACCTTTGATCAGTAGAACAAACGGATGGCATTTATTAACTGTACTTTCATAAATGGCAATGGATTAAATAACAGATGCAAGAGGGGTAGCTTAAGCAGATATTTGAAGTTGTTTAATTCTCAAGTTATTTTAATTCAGGAAGCACACTTATTAATACATAGACAGGCTAAATACTGAAAACTACACTATAACATCCAGTTCACAATATAATTAAAAATGGGGGGGTTGCTATATTATGGAGAAATTCACTTCCTATGCCTATGGTTATAAAAACATATCAAGAAGATAAAGTTATGCTTTGTGCTGTAACTATAAAGTATAATAAGAGGATATTAACTCTTATTAACTTGTATTGGATTCCTGGAGTAGGAATTAAAACAGTTGACCAACATCTAGAACAAGTAACTCAAAACTCGAAAGGCAATATCATTTTAGCAGGAGACTTTAATAGTATATTGTCACCAAGTGATAATAACACAATAGATAAAAGAAGAATATAGGCATCTGCAAAGGCATTGTTAAAATTTAGTGAATTGCTTCATCTTAGAGACATAAATTAATTTTCAGACTCAAATTCATTATTTTTACTCATTATTCCCATAGGCAAGGAACAGAATCCAGAATTGATAGAGTTTATGTCTCTAATGACCTGACTGATATGCTAGGCAAAGTCAAAACAGTAACCTGTCCACTTCACAACGCAATCACCTTTGAGCTGTTTTTGAAATCTAATAATAATATTAAAATCAGAAGATTACAAGCATATATAACTTGTTTTACAAAATTAATACTTTTTTATTAAAAAAATCCTTTCCTTTATAGAAATTAATAATATAGAAGATACTTCAGAAATTTATTGATGGGATTGCTCTAAAAGCATATCTGTTTTGGTAGAGTCATTCATTGGTTGCAAAATAAAAAAAATGGGGCAAAGAATTGCATGAAATACTAGAAAAACTTGATAAGTTAAACTTAGAAAATCAGATAAATAAAAATAATAATACAGAAAAGATTAATAAGCTAAACAACAAATACTTGGAAGTCTTAAACCATAAAGCTGAAATCAACCTTGAGAAGTTAAAAATGGTTAACTTCTCTATTAACCCAAAATCCATGCACAATTTAGTCACAAAAACAAAATTACTCAGTAAGTCCAATCATATAAAAGAAGTCTACTCACATAGGAAGAAAAAAATAGTAACAGAAATATAAGATATTCTAAAGGAATTCAGAAAGTATTATAATAAAATCAATCAAAACAATTCATTAACAGATCCAGAAAAAAATTAAAATATTTATAAAAAAAATAGTTTATATATATATATATATATATATATATATATATATATATATATATATATAAAACTATCTGATGACCAAATGAAATTGACAAACCGATCTCTATATCTGAATTTCAAACTCAAATTTCTAAACTGAAACCTAATAAAGCACAAAGTAATGATGGGATTAAATCTGAACTTTATAATCTGTTACCATAAGAAGCCCTAGACATACTACACCAAGTTTTTTTCTGTAGTCAAGGACCTAGCTAAAGTTCCTCCTACCTGGAAATATACCCTTATCGCTCCAATTTTAAAAACTGACAAAGATCCTACTGAATGCTCCTCATACAGGCCAATTTTAATTTTAAATGTAGATTATACATTGTTCATGACAATTCATGCTATTTTATTTGTTTATTTCATTTTATATTTGTTTACTGGGAAAATCTGACTGTGTAGTGCCTTGTTTTCAGTGGAGGCCTGGGGAGAAAAGCGCCACATAAAAAAGTATGTACAATAAGACATCAATTGGAAAGTAGTAAAAAACACATGAAATAGCTTACATAAGGCACATATATCACATAAAGTTTCCAAGGGAATACATTACATAAACGTTAGTTAACAAGGTAATTAAAGTTATAATGTACAAGATGTAGTTTACATATCAAGCTGAGTTGAACAAAATACAGTAATAGTTTATGTAAGCTTATATTAATAGATGTATGTACATTTTTGTAGTAGAAAGACCAGTGATAAACAAAGTTGGGGCATCATCAGTCCTCATTACAATAGATATTACTACTGTGAGTGCATACAGAGAACTAAGACGAGAAGCAGGGTGTATTAACAGATGGTTAGTATGTGTATGAAATGCAAAGAGACTAATCTAAGAAGGTTTCCATATCTTAATGTAAAGGGGGGGGTGGATAATCAAAGTTAGCCTGGAGTGTTATATGAACAGAGGCAATTGTCATTAAGGTGATATTTCAGTAGTTTTTTGAATTGTGTTGGGTTGGTAGTGGTTTGAATGGTGGAAGGTAGTAAATTCCAGGCTTTGGCTACATGGAAGGAATATAAAGAGTCTCCTGCAGTATTTGCTGTTTTTGTGACTAGTAGTAATGCTTTGTTTGCAGAATGAAGAACTCATTGGTTAGAATATGGATGTAATATGTCCAGGAGAGCAGGACTTTTCTCAGGCTGATAGAATAGTTTGCCAGTTGAGTTGATCATAAGTAAGGAGTTGAGGCAATTCTAGCCAGGAGAGTTTTCTAAGAGTAAGGCAGTCGTGAGTTTTGTACAGGGGAACCTATAACAAATTTTGGCATTTTGTTGTAGCATGTTTCTAATTTTTCTGTGTCAGACTTTTTTAGGTTTGTGAAAATTGGTGAGACCTAAAGGAGGGTTGACAGTAGACAGTGACAGTAGATGGGTCCTAGCAGTAGCTTCTCTAGAGCTGTCTGTTAGGGGATTAATATTTCTGTATAGGCATCCCAGTTTTTGTGAACATTTTAGTAGTTTGTGATATATGTAAGTCAAATCCCAGGCAACGGTCTATTAGTACTTGTCTATTAGTACTCCTAGAAGTATTGTTCGAGCTTCAGGACAAATTATTGTAATTGTACTTAGCTGTAATATAGACATTAGGTGGATTTTCTGAGGACCTGGTAGGTTGAAATATCATGAGCTTAGTCTTACTAGTGTTAAGTGTTAGCTGTGAGTTTGATAACCATGTTTTGATTTCATTGAAGGACTTTTGAGTTATGTTATGAAGTTGCTGTAAAGTTGATGCTGCACATATAATAGTGGAGTCATCAGTGTATTGAATTGCGGTGGCTGGGGGGGTGGCATTACTAAGGTCATTAGTAAAAATACTAAGCAGGAGGGGACTGAGAATGGATCCTTGTGGGACACCTAGAGGCATTGGGAGAAGAGGAGAGAGATCTTGTTTCCACTTTACTGCTTACTGATGCCCTGCAACTTTGGAACCACCTGAGGGTGGAAAGGTTGAGTTTTAGGGTTTTAGTTTTGCTAACAGATTAAAATATATTCTACCCTCCATGACTGACAAAGATCAAACTGGCTTTATCTTAAACAGAAATACTTATGATAATATTAAAAGAATAATCACAATAACTGACTATGCAAATAAAACAAAAGAGAATTTATCATTAATGAGTCTTGATATTGCTTTTAACTGCTTAAGTGCTTTTAACTTGGTAACCTGGAAATATCTCTTGATTGTTTTAGAAGAATATAACTTCTCAAGTAACTTCACCCTTCTTATTAATCTTCTTTATAATGATTGTGTTGCATATGTTAAAAAAGGTACTTTTACTTCTAATTTTATACAAATTTTGAAAGGAACCAAACAAGGATGTCCTCTTTCACCTCTGCTTTTTACCCTAATTATGAAACCATTTGCTAATTTTCTCAGATCAAATATATATATATATATATACGGTATTAACATAAATGAGAATTTAAAGTCTAAACTTCAACTTTTTGCTGATGACATGCTGCTGACATTAAATGACAATGATAATTCCCTATCTGCAGTTTTCTTAGCAATGGATGTAATTCAAAGAAAATCTGGTTTAACATTTAATGATGACAAAACAGAAATCCTACCTATAAACAGAAATAATAATAGAATCAAAAATAAATTAATTAAATATATTGAAAAATAGAAGCAAATGAATTATTTAGGAATAATTATAACAGATAATGTTAAAGCTATAATAAATCATAATTATACTAACAGTATAAACAATATAAAGATCTAATAGACAAATGGAATAACATTTTCTTCACAATGGAAGCAAGGTTATCTATAATCAATAACCTTACCAAAAATCTTATATATTATACAATCACTATCCTTATCCCCCTCACCCAAAAAGTTGTATTAAAGAATTTAACACTTTAATTTTGAGATTTTGCCTGCATCCCAATAAACCAAGAATTGCTTCAAGCCATTATATGAGAGACAGGGCAGCAGGAGGGATAGGGCTACCAGATCTAGAATTATATTAATTATCATGAATTATAAAAACAAAATATCTTTGGAATAATAACACCTACACAGCCAGGTGGAAAGAGTTTTTAGGACATCTTTTTATAAACTCACACTAAATAACAGTCTTCATTGGTTATTAAAGGATTACTTTATAGGAAAAAGTCACCAAACAAGTGACTCCTATTTCATTTCTACTATATTAAACACATTTTAAAAATATATACAGAAGCCTGGCACATAAAACATGGATCTTCCTTATATTTCCTATGGCATATATCCATAATAACCTCTCCACCTCAAAGCTAGAAACAATGATCACATTTAAAGAGAAAAATCTGCTACATTGGTTTCAATTAATGAAAGATGAAAAGTTACATTCTGTTGATTAAATTAAGAACAAATATAATTTAGATAAAGACATGTGGCTAAATGTACAACCTGCACACAACATATAGAAGGGGAAATTAAGTTAATGCAACAAAGCATAATAAATCATATCCCAGAATTAATTGAATAGCTAATATACTTAATGCAACAAAATACATTGGGACAGGGTCTCTTATCTAAATTATAATGAGTTGTGAGGAGAGAAACAAAAAGTTGCAATGACAATTATTGGAACTCTTTTACCCAAATTAATAACAAACCTCTGAGTGAAGAAGTTAAAAAAATAATTCTAATATCTTCTAAACATGCAACTTCATCTCTTAGATGGAATCTCTTTACTTGAAATTTTTTGCATAGATCTTTCTTCACACCACAAAAAAAATTGAATTAATGTTCAAGGAGAAACAAGTTTGTTGGAGATATAAACAAGAACCTAAAGCAGATTGGCAACATGTGTTTTTTTTATTTGACTGTACTGTCTTAACACATTATCCTTTTAACACTCCTATTCTTATTTATGTTAAAAAGATGAAATATTGCATTTTGTGGTCTATACTATCTATAGCAAGAAAGGTTATAATTCAGAACTGGAAGAACAAATCTACACCCTCTTTCAAAGACTTTATAAATACTGCAACTGAAGTCTGTCACCTGGAAATCATTACAATTAAGTCAAGAACAACAGGATTACCTCTTGCTACAATGCATGGACAAAACTTAGAGATCTGTTTGAGAAGCAAAAATAACTACATTTTAAATTTAATGTAATGTATAATAACTTGAATAACTTGAATGACTTGATGCTTAATGGACACTCCTGTAAATAGTTATTGTTTTCTTTTGTTCTGTAGTTGACATTTTTTCATTTATTATGTTCACAAATCTCTGACTGTAAATATTGTTGTGATTATTTTAAAATTGAAAATCCAATAAAAACTTAAAAACAGAATAGTTTCATAGATTGTTTCTAGGCTAACATCCCAGTGGGCCTTTCTAAGACTAACTTTTTCCCAAAAAAATAATGATGTCCTTTATCCAAATAGGAGATTGAGGAACATGCCTTTATAAGCTACCTCTGTCCATAAGAGACATGGGCGACATGCCCGGTGTAAATTTCCTACTCCCCATCCACTGGTCTAGGTTGCACTGAAACTGGGTAACAGATGAACTCAGCTTCATGTGGATGGGAAGCCTGTCCCAAAGGAGGGGCCGTATCTGGGACACATCTATATCTCCAGCATGTTCTGTTTAAGTTACAGACAAAATTTACATGCAGGAGATTCACAAGTGTGGGGTTTGTGGATGCCTTGTAATTCAGGCATAGATCACCACTCAGCAAGTTATAGAAGACTGTGTAGAGGGAAAGAACTTTTAAGGTGCTCTGTGTAAGGCAGGTTTGTTATGCTTTGTATTCTTTTTGTAAGGAACTTCTGAGGTCACTCTAGTTGCTGCTTATGCTTGTTCAAGTACATACTGAAGGGAGTAGTCTACTCTATGATTGATCCGATAATGGTAGAGCACAGTGGGACAATGACTTCTTTGGACCTAGTAGCATGGCTTTACTTTCAAGCTGCACAACATAAAAGGATTTCCTTACCACTGTGACCATGTGGTAGTCGAAGGTAAGGCTACTGTCCATGTGAGTTGCCAGATCCCTGAACAGTGTTTTGACTCTTAGGGGCATATTATCAACATGGTAACTAGCTGGGATGGTTCACTTCCCAAAGGGTGCAACTATGCATTTCTTAACACTTGAGTTTAAGACCATGGCTTTGGCAGCATTTGTTAGTCAGAGATAGGTGTTCTTCAAGAATGCTACTGATTTCAGGGGAGTCAATGATAACCCCCAGCTTGCAATCATTTGCAAACTTAGTCAGCCATAAGTCTTCAGCATTTCTTCTATTTCAGAGAAATTGATGCCAAATATAAGGCCCAGTACCGAGCCCTTGGGAACTCTGCTAGTGACTGAACTCTTGGTGGAGGTGGTCTCACCTTTTTTGAGTTTATCTATAATGCCTGAATGGGGTATTGTATCAAAAGCCTTTGGTAGGTCGAGGTTAGCTGTGTGCAGTCCTGCCTTCATCCAATAATTTGGTGACTCTCTCAAAAAAGTTCACCAGATTTAATAGGCATGACCTTCCTTTGACAAAGCTGAAATGTGATACACCCAGCATTTGCAAGTTACCTATATCCTTATTTATCAAATCCATGATGATTTTTTCCATGGCCTTACATATGAGGCTGGTCAGACTTCTGGGTCTGTAGTTACCTGGATCAGTGGTTGGACCTTCTTTGTGCAGTGGAATGACTGTAGCCATCTTCCATTCCTTGGGCACAAAACCTGACTGCAGGCTCCAATTGAAAAGTGATTCAAGTAGAAAAGAGAAATCATGCGTCATGCTATAAAGCATCCTGTGATGTTATTGGGACCCATCGATGAAGTATGTTTGGCCTTGGAAAGTGCACTGATGACCTATTCCCTAGTAATGGTTGGGGGGATTGTGGTATGCTGTATTTCCTTTGCACTATCAGGGGTGGGGAAGAAATTTGAGCAAAACCTGTCAGCCAAAAGGTTGGCAATGACCTCCAATTCAGTGTGGGTGTTGCAATTTAAAATAAGTTCTGTGTATTGTTGCGTATTTCCCCTGAGGTTACGGATATAGCTTTGTGGTTGTCCTTTGCCTGAGAAGTTTTTTTTTTTTTTTTCAAATGTAGCCTTTGAAGTATTAATTAATCATTTTAGCTGCCTGTTTGGATTGGTCAAGGTGCTTTTAGTTGTATGGCTTTGTTCCACCTATGCTTGACCAAATATTTTTTCTTTTGTTGTTGATACTGTGATTTTACCATGATGGCTTGTCTTTTGAGCTTGTTTTATTCTTAATAAAAGTGGATACACTTCACTCTATACAGCTATCAATATGGCTGTACAGAGATTTTGTAAATAGCTCAGCATATGCTATATTTTTTACTGCGTTTAGCAGTGCTTGGAATTTAGCCAAGGTGTTGCTTAGTAGAGAGACATTAACCTTGGAATAATTCCTAAAGGTTTTTGATTTTCAGTGGATCCCCAGATTTAACTTTCATTTCAAGAAATACTGCCTTATGGTCAGATCTGATGGGTGAAGACATTACATTGACTGATGAACATCAGCCCCCCCCACACACACACACACACATGTTAATGAGTACAAGGTCAATGATGATTGTACCCCTGGTAGGAAAATGGACCAGCTGTTCCAGGATGTTGGTATTAACAAAATTTAGGAATCATAGGGCTTGTGCATTAGAAGTGGTGTAGGATTCTCAATCTATTGAGCGGTAGTTCAGATGCCCCATGGATATCATATTGGGTTGAACAGTGAAGGAGTCCAGTACACTGAGATAGGTAGTATGAGTTTCCTGGGACATGGAGGGAGACCTATAAGTTGCAAGTATATGGCATGAATCCCTGTTTACAGTGAGTTGCACATATATGAGTTATGGTGGCTCATACACTTTAACAAGTCTGGATGTGAGGTTGGTTTTAATACAGATTAAGACTGCTCCCTGGTCTAAGGGTGTAAAAGGCTTTTTAACCTTGCATTGCTGGCGTACTCTCCATGACTTTAAACCATGTCCCAACACAAATGAGTACACTCTTCAGGGAGAGGAAGGTTTACAGGGAGTGGAGTTTCTTGTTAATATTTCTGGCATTGAGCAGTTTCACCTTCAGATATTCCTTCATATGTTCAGTTACGTCAGGAGGCTTATCAGTTTTGTCATTGCCTAAAAAGGGCACTATTGGGGTAGAAAAGATATTTGCCAATATCCAAAAGCCTAGCAACGTGTTCTGTCAACCATGCCCTCTCAGGCTGTCAAATATTGTACTCCTTTGGATTGACATCAGAAGCTAAGTAAATTGTTAAAATCAATATTTTTTGATGGTAATGTGGCATCATCTTTGGAGAAGGTAGTATGCTGCACAGTGCTAGGCTCATTCCTGCTTCAGAGACATAATCAGCAAGCTTGACCATGTCTCTCTTCCTATAGTCAAGGGAGGTATGTCTCAGGTCATTAACACCCACATGGACTATGACAGAGTCATTCTGGTACCTGTGGTTCAATGAACTGAGTGTCTGTGTGACTTGATGGATCCTAACCCCAGAAAGGCAGCTAACCATGACTCTGTCCTTACTCAGTGTGGTGAGGGAGACATCGGTATGCTTCACTTTAGAATCACCAATGACCAGGAAATTTGGCTGTGCACCTTAATGACTTAGCAGTAGAGGCATTGGATACATTGTTACTATATGTAGCTGTGGGTGGTGTTTTAATGGAGTATTTACGTCTGAGAACCCATTTTTGATTGTACTGTGCAGGAATTTTTAGTATTTTAGGAAGGTTACCTGTAAGTGCTTCAGCATAAGTAGTTTTATGTGTAGGGTCTATACCCTATGCAGTAGACATGCTGCAAGTGTCAATGACAACCTCTATAGGATTAGATTTGGTTGTATGAGAGAGTTTTGCCTCCTTTGTTAAAGTGTATTTCTTGTACACCTTTTGCATACTTTATCTGTGTATTAAGAATAAGTGAGTTGTCTTTGTACATGAGTGTATATGAGGCAGTTGCTACAATGCCTCAGAATATCCATCTCAACCAAACTGGCCACAGAGAGACTCTGGAAGTGCATAAACATGGCTACTGATCTACTAGGCAGGAGTGAGGGACGTTTAAATACTGAGTAGGTCAATAAGACAAGAAATTTGATGAGTAATGCTCAGCTATTTGCAAACTAGATACTCTAGGAGTTAAAATCTGTCTAGACAGTAAGGTGATTTTAAGGGAAACTTACACTGCAATAAATTTGTATCTATACAAATTAAAAGAACTAAGACACTTTTAGAATAACAGACACAATAAGCCTTTAACCAGCAATTCTCAACTCAGAAGGGTGTAAACTACCTCTCTTGCCATAAGAGGGTAGACCACAAACCCTCCTTATATAAGATAACTAGTTTGGATCTCAAATATGTAAATCAGAACTAAGGAGTTTAGAATAACAGTTACAATACAATCAGGATACTAACAAGCAGTAATAAATGCAGCATATTAAAATTAATTGAATCAGTTTAAGACCACAAATACAGCAAACACAGCTGAGTAAAGTACATTTTTTAGTAACTGGGAAGGTAGGAAACAGAAGATAATTCAAATTTAAGAGATTAAGGGGAAGGGCCTTCCCAGATGATCTCTCAGTTCACAGTAGAATGAGTTGTTGATATGAGACTGGGAGGAGTGTCCAAAATCAGATTTATAGCAGGGGAGGGCAGCTCAAAAGCCACCAAGTTTAAAAGCACATCAGCAGCAGGGTTGGTGAGTGGCAAAAATAAGTACAGAGAGAGATCAGCAATAGTCAGGAAGAGATCAAGTCAAACAAGCACTACAACTAAAAACATGCAATAGAATAAAAAATACAAGTAACCAAAACTTAAATAAATCACTCCAATCCAAAAATCAAATGTAGACATAGATCAGCAATAGTCAGGCAGAGAACAGCAAGTCAAACAAGCACTACAACTAAATAAAGATGCAGCTAAATATTTGTAGTTAAATGAGGAATGCTATTTCATAACTCCTCCAACTAATTCGCTGGATGTTCTTCACTGTCTGCAAGGTGACTTCAGTTTGGCCACGAGCTAATAAAATGGCAAGATAATTTTATAGAAAACATAATTAAATGTGTAATACTTGTGAAGATCAAAGGTGTTCAAGGATGACAACAGATAAAGAGTATGCTTAGAGGGTACAAAAGTTCCATGCTACCTGTAAAAGGAGCACCATCTGCCAGCTAAATGTTTAGCACAGATACTAAAACAAAATGTTTTAGCAAGTGTGTTAAGAAAAGCCAGTATTATTTGCATGGCACCTCTATGACATGCAAATATCATGATTTAATGGGTTGCTGTTTCTAGGGAATTCTTTCCATGGTCATCGTTGTCTAGAGTATTCCAATGATTTCCTCAGACTACAGTTTCAAATTCATGGCAAAAGGGACCACTAAATAAATAATAAAGAAAGTGTGGATGGCTAAATGCATGAGAATTTAAAAACAACCCTTCATGGTGGAATAACCATATAAATATATTATTTAACAAGAGAAAAATAGCTTATTTCCCTTGTAAGAGGTTGCATTCTACATCCCTTAAAAGAACACTTCAGCAAACTAGAAAATACCTTAAGGGAACTATTAGGAATCTCAAGGCTAAATATCCACATAAAATAGTCACTAAAACCAACCAAACAAAGAAAAAATTCAAAATCTTTCTTTAACTGTGTCAGAAAGTTAAGAACTAATATGCACCATTACTCAGAGCTAGTCCACAATAATACTGCACATTCAGACCCAATGGAAATAGCAAATACCCTAGCTGGCAAACTTAGTGCAAACTGTATACAATCCACAATTATTTCTATTTCACAGATTCCACAGTCTCACCCACCCCCTTTAATTACAATACAGCAAGTTCTCTCAGCTTTCTCAAAAGCTACAAACACTTCCTCCATAGATCCAGATAACATACTGGATTGCCTGATTATCAGTGCCAAATATAACCTATCTTTGCCCTTACTTAACCTCTTTAAGTCTCTCCACTGGCTATATTCCACAAGCCTGGAAAACTGATGTTGTAATGCCATTACACATGGGTGGCTTAATCATGGATCCTAGTAATTATATATCAGTCTCATTAGCCTCAGATATAAAGCTATGGAATATATTATCTCAGACCTCATTAATCTGGATATTGAAAGACCCTTAACCCTGGACAATCACCAATCTGACCTTGTCAAAGGAAAGTCCTGCCTCTTTAACCTCATTAATTTCTTTCAAAAAGTAATTGAAGCAATGGATAGCGGTTATGCAGTGCATATAGTACATCTTCAACTGGCAAAGGACTTTGACACAATCTCCTACGCTGGTATTATTAACAGACTTGTAAATCTGAATATAAATTGTTATGTTGTTACGTGGATAGCTAACTGGCTGCTTAACAGGACCCATGCAGTTAGAGTTACAAGAGGTACTTCTGAAAGCAAATAAGTTACCAGTGGTATACCACAAGGCTCAATGTTAAGCTCCCTGCTATTTGGCATCTATTTCTCAGACTTTCAGCCCAACACTCCTGGCCTATGAGTTTGCAGACAGCTATAAACTGGATAGTATTATTTGATCTTCCAGTGACTCACAGTTGCTCATACAAGGGTTAGACTACATTAACAACTGGTGTATGGACAATGATCTAAAATTAAATATGAATAAATTCAATTTATTTTTGGTAAACAAAATATTTCCACATACCATAGAGGTGACACAGTCCTCCAGTCAGACATTGTTGTATCTGATCTAGGCATTCTTTTGGACAATTCCTTATCATTTGTCTGCACGTCCTCCCTGTGTTTGTATGAGTTTCCTCTGGGTGCTTCGGTTTCCTCCCACATTACAAAGACATGCATCTGGAACATTTCTCCCCGGGCCTCTGCTGAAAATTGGTTTTGTTCCAAGTTGGACTTTCCCAGTTAATAAATGTTAAATAAATACATAAATTTGTCCAGCACATCTCCTTAGAATTTTGAAAGCCTTCTATTTGGCTCATCTAATTTCCAAAAGCCTCTCCATGAGATCCTAAAATATCTCGATTCCCTTTTACTTATACCTCATCAGTCACATTACTGAACATAATGCATCTTTTGGCATTTATCTAAACATATCACTTTTTCTAAGAGAATGCAGAGATTAATAATTAAAAAGATCAGTGGCCTTAAAATTCTTAGTTATCAGGACAGACTGGCATTCTTCTCTCTGTGCTCAGTCTCTGATAGACTTCTCCATGGAGATCTGTGCCTAGGCCTTTTGGGCTATGAAAGATTCAACCCTCTTTGTCCTTCTATTACTCTGTTGAACAAATGGGACCTCAAATACCTGGTTAAAGGAGAACCATGCCCATAAACTGACAAAAAAGTAAATTTTTTAGCAAATCTTGAACATTTCTGCATTACTAATGTCTCTGTACCAAAGTAAGTGGTTATTAATATTTTCTAATTTGTTATACCTCATAATTGTCTGAAGGTAGTCTGCAATGGGTAGCATGATTTTGTTTTGCAGTCAATGCATTTGTCTCCCTGATGTAATTTTAGAGTGAGCGAGAGAAATCCCTAGGATTACAGGATGGATTTTTACTGTGGTTTCCTGTCTCATCAGCTTCAGCAGTACTACAACTGCATACTTTTGACTGTCAGCATCAATTAATATTTTTAATTACTTTGCTTGCGTTGATTTTCATTAGTGGACATTTCTGATACAGTATTTAAGGAATGTCTGAATGATAGGCTTGAAAATGTAACAACTCAAGTTCAATATTCAAGTGTGAAAATGTTGAGCCCAGTGATTAATAGGTGTTACTTGGGCTGATAAGTTTTGTGCTGCATTCAGTTTTTAATAGTGTGGCTAGAATTTTAATCTTTGATGTTAATCTTCTTTCCCCAACTTACCAACTTGTCTCAATAAAACACTGTATGAAATACAAAAATGTTGTCAGAAAACATCAGAAGAACCATGCACTCTTACAGAAAATAAAGTGTAAAAAATGCAAAATCAAACATTTAAAAAAATAAGAAAAGTAAGATGAAATTATTGTGACATTGCACTCGCTGTTAGATTAAAGGAAAATATAACTAATTTGTAATAAGGAAAAAATAAGAAAATAAGTATAGCTTGTTTTTTCTTCTTTATTTCTAACTAAAAACTAAGCTTGAAAGACTTGCTTTTGTTCAGACTCTAGGATATACTATTTATATGAGATGTGATGGTGGCAATCTGTGATTGATAAGGCACATTTAAATGCCATGGTTTAAGAGTCATTGTTTTCTTAACGGCTCTGTATTTGGAATAAATGACCTAACCTAATTACTCTGTTACTTTTAGTCGCCTTCAAGATGTAACAGATCATAAGGCAAAGGCAGGAAGGAAAGGCCAACAGAAATAAGTTTGGACATAAAACAAATGGAATAATTATTAAATGATGCCTTTTCTCTATGTGGAGTGTTTAGTGTTGGATTACAGGGAAGGAAAATCACTTTTTGGGAAGAAAAACTGTGGAGTTCTCCTTTAAAGGAACTAAACCTTCATCAACACATGAATAAGACATTTTGGCATGTTAGATTTATATTCCATTGTACCCACACCTCTGTAACAAACTTCCACTACATGTCAAGCAGAGTAGTACCCTTGTCACCTTCAAAGTAAACATTATTAATGGGATGGGTGGCCTTAATTCTCCTCTGGTCTTATCTGGTTTTGCCCTCATTGAGGCTGGATGGAACTTCTGAATAATGATTTTCCCTAGGCTAATAACCGTCTGCAGACGAACTGCCTAGTACTTACCAATGAGGCTTTAAACTGAAAACAGTAATCAAGAAGATGAACTTGGCGAGGTTCATCCAAATATAAGCATGAAGTAGTGAAGCCAAAGGCTGCTCCTACAACCTGATTTTTAACTTTTACTGGGAGATAAAAAAATCTTTATTATCAGTAAATGGTTTCTTATTACATATGGCAATAAATCAAGTGTATGCCAATAATTACAAAGCATCTACATTAGTTAAATTGTCAAAATGCAAGTTTTCAAATTGTATTTTTTAATTTGGATGTGATACAAATTATATATAAGTCAGTTAGTATCATTTTTTTTCTTTTGGTTCCAACCCCACATACCACCATCATGTCTCCCTCCCAGCAACCCCATTTGCTCATCTATTTCTCTTAAGGGTTGGCTCATTTTTTCTGTTTGGAGGTGACAGTCTGTTGACAAGAGCTATACCATCATCCTCTGTGGGAAGTACAATTTTTTTTTTTTGTTTTGCATCGATGTCGATATGTTGTACTGGCACATAGACATGTTCTGCTTTGCATGTGTGAAAAGGGGTTCAAGAAGTAAATGCTGTACTAGTAATAATAACATTATTCTACCCGTGGAAATTGTAGCCAGTTAAAAGTATATTTCTAATGGTGTTGAGATTATGAAATGTAATAAACTGACTGTTAGAAGAATCAGGTCAGCTTTTTCTATTGTGTTATTGCAAAATTAAATGTAATATCTTGATTGATGGTAGAGAGCTACAAAGACTCCCACATTATGATTGCACTTACAAAGGTACAGCATGTTTGTAAAATGAAAACCCTTACAAAAATATGGAGGTACAAAATAGTATCCTATTACTGAAGCAGTAAGAGAAACTGAGTTTGGAAAGGTTGCTCATTCTGCCTGTTAGTTCCTAGTTTAATAAACAAGATAATAACAGGGAAAAACTTTGCCCCAGTTAAAGGTTTGTGGAGACAATTGAAGGAAAATAATTGTTTTAATAGACTACCACATCAGCGTGAGGAGAGGAATGAACAAGTGAATAAACCTACAGATATACCTCTGCCAAACTCAGAAAAGGGGGCAGAAGCAAGCAGAGACATTTTTAGGTCAATAAAACCAGCAATGATCAAAGCATAGCAGTAGAAAGTTATAAAGATACAATAATTTGGGTAAGGATACAGAAAGAGGTGTTCCAAGATGGAAGGAGCTAAAAACAGAGCTCCGGGAATGAACAGTTTAAATCAGCAAAAGTCTGTGAAGTACTGTAAACCGGAAATTATTAGGTGAAGAGTATACAAAGTCCATGAAGTTTGACAAGGAAAAGAAAAAAAAATGAAATAAACAGGAAAGAAACTTGGGGGGAATCTGAAAGCACTGTGATAGAACAGAGCTGAGAAAAGCAGGTGGAAATGGAAACAGAAGGAGAAAACTCTTCAGCCACCCTAGAGAGAAAGACTGACCAAATGCATGCTGAGATGTTTAAGTTAAGTATGCCCCTGTAAGAATATATATATAGAGACAAATAACAGAAAGCTGCAGGAAATAGAAAACAAGGCATTCAGAGGAAATACACACATGCAAACTCCTGAAATGGAGATGAAAGAAAAAAAATCGTGGAACTGCAAATAGAATATGAACAAATGGCACAGAAACTGGCTAAACTCAATAAGTCACTCAGAGACAACCCAAGGATTATAGCAGTACCAGAACAGAGGGGAGGGACTGTAAAGGCTATGAGAAAATGCCTCATCACGCGGACTGGACTTTCTACTGATGAATGATAACAAAACAGGGAAAGAAGAGAGAGTAAATATTCCCAATGTGAGTTTGAAAAAGCTAACAAGACCTATACTCATTAAACTGCAGACCTATTAGCTAAAAGGGGAAATGATTTCCAGTTTGTGGCGGATGGGAACAATGTTAAATGATGTTAAAGGTTGGAGACAGAAATGCATCTACTGATAATGACTTATCATTACTAACACAAGCTAACAAGAATGTTTTTCTTCATTCCATAAAACTCTGCAGAGAAATGAACTATTTTAAGTTAACATATCCTGCTTTACTTTGAGTTTTCACCCAATTAGATTAAAAACCTACACAGACCTTTGACGGTCAAAGTATGAAATGGCAAAGAGAAAATTCGAGCTGGTGGCAGGACCAGGTGTAAGGGTACAAGCAACCAGTCAACAGGAGTAGAAAACCCAATTATGGAGACTTCAAGGGAAAGACTTCCTGTAAAGTCCTCTCCTGTTTTCCCAAAGATAATAATGGATAAAACAAATGAGATGGAATGGTTTTCAAACAAAATAGTGGAATGTCCCATAAAAACAAGAACAAGGACACTATTTATTTAAAAAAAGGATACATGTTTATTTGGCAGAGGAATGAAAAATAAAAGGCAGCTGTTGCAAGACAAAAGCGACGCTTGGTAGGTGGCAAATTCTTTATAAGCAGAAAACTCCAAATCTAGAAAAATACAGACAATATTCATCCAAGATAAAACAGTGCAAGCAAACAGAGCAGTATTAAGCACTTTCGTCTGGTAGATGACTTCCTCAGAATACAAAATACTGAAATTAGCACCTGTTCATTCTAGATTAACGTAGTCTGGTGATTAGGGACTCATGGGACTTTCTTACTAAAGTTAAACAGGACATGTTTTTTGATAGTAACATATTAGTCATTATTGATGTTTGTGATCTCTTTTCAGTTATTCCACATCAAATTGGCCTTGAATGGTTTTATGATTATTTATGTGCCAATTCAACACTTAATCACAACATCATTCTGACTTTACGAACATGTATGGAAATAATATTAGAGAATAATTTTGTGACCTTTGAAGGGCATCTTTTTAAGCAAAAACAGGGTGTTGCAATGGGTGTGTGCTGTGCTCCAGTGTTTGCCAACATTGTCTTGGCACAATGGGAGGACCTGTTTGTTACCAACTCGGAATTTAGGACTTCATGGGTATTGTATGGGCGATACCTAGATGATATAGTCCTGTTCTGGAAAGATAGTGAGGACGACCTGAAGAGGTTCTTCGCCTATATTAATGGAACTACAAGCTTTCTTAAGTTTACTATGAATAGCAACGTAGAACTGATTAATTACTTAGATGTTACCATCAAGAAAGACTTTGAACACAATTATTTTGTTTCACAATTATATAGGAAACCTACCTATTCAAATTCACTATTGCATTATATAAGCACACACCCATTGCACCAGAAAAAAGCCCTAGTTAAGGGCCAATATGTAAGACTGGCCAGAATGGTGTCTGACTTTGCGGATTTTCTTAGTGAATGTGAAACATTAAAAAACATGTTTTGTAAGAGGGGGTACCCTGAAACCTTTGTCATAGATATTTTTAATGAAGTTAAGACTAAAAGAATGAATGGTCATTTTCTTGCACTACTAGGGCAGGTGTCCACCAAAAGTCATAATGACTGTAAACCTTTAAATGTTGGACGGGTGCTTACTCTTACTTACACATCCAATTTTTATGACATTAAAAACATTATTTCCAAATATTGGAAAATATTTGATGTTGACCCTGAATTATCAGGGAAATTTGGTATTGAACCGCAAGTGGTTTACAAAAGAGACACTTCCCTAAGGACTGTTTGAAAGGCAAAAATTTGACATCCACAATGGTGGTACCTTTAAGTATGGGAGGTGTGCCCAATGCCCTTATGTTATGGACAGAGAAAAAAATCAAACTCAAAAACTTTGGACATATTTCCAGTTCAAAAAGGATGTACTGTTACACTAAAGGGGTTATGTATTTGGCCTTGTGTAGATTCTGTGCAAGTTTCTATGTAGGTAAAACTTAGAATGCCCTAAGGTTAAGGATTTATCAACATTTATATGATATCAGAAACAAAAATGAAAAGAATGCACTATATAAACATTTGGTTAGTGAACCTACCCATTCCTTCCTGTTCTTTATTTTGGAACAGGTAGATCTGGGACCTCGTGGGGGGCCCTTGAATGAGTATTTGGAGTTTGTAGAACTCAAATGGCAAATTAGGCTTGATGCTTATCATGCTCCTGGGTTAAATGATAGAGTTTCTTTATCTTCTCTGCTGGAATTAAAATCTATGTGTTTTATTTAGTTATACATATTGTTTTGGGATGTTTTAAACTTTTAATATGTATTATTGTTTTATATTTGGCTTGCATTAAGTATTTGCAGCCTTGTTAATGGGGGAAATGATGTCAGCTTATTTGTGATTGGGTAAGCAATGTATTTAAACAGGTGCTAATTTCAGTATTTTGTATTCTGAGGAAGTCATCTACCAGACAAAAGCGCTTAATACTGCTGTGTTTGCTTGCACCGTTTTATCTTGGACGAATATTGTCTGTATTTTTCTGGATTTGGAGTTTTCTGCTTATAAAGGATTTGCCACCTACCAAGCGTCGCTTTTTCTTGCAACAGCTGCCTTTTATTTTTCATTGTTTGTAAGACTCTACTTGTTTTCCTTGTTATTTGGCAAAGGATGTGATAGCCATAAATTGTGATATGCATTCTGAATGACTCGTTAAAGTCATTGAAATCAGTACATATTAGACAGAAACTAACTATTTGATTAATATAAAAGTAATAATATAAGTAGTATATGTCAAAAATAAAAGCTTTATTTAACTGAATTTGAGAGACCTATACTGGATGCTCTAGTTAATAAACTGGACTCTAATAGAAGGTGTAAACAAAAATCACTGGTCCATTTGTTAAGACTTACTGTATAGTAG
Organism: Protopterus annectens; assembly: GCF_019279795.1. Classification (NCBI taxonomy): domain Eukaryota; kingdom Metazoa; phylum Chordata; order Ceratodontiformes; family Protopteridae; genus Protopterus; species Protopterus annectens. The sequence goes on from NC_056745.1 coordinate 1,160,523,357, forward strand.
AGTGCAAGTGAAATGCTATTGTCACTAATTAGTTCCTGATCTCAAATTAAATTACAAACAGTTGATTAGTGTTTTAACTGTTTTTGTTTAGTGAACAATGTTAAAATCACACATGGGATTATGACTGAAAAGAATAGGTGATTCTGGCACTTGGATTTGCACACCTAACAATGCCAAGTTATTGATAACTGAATGTAAACATTGACTGACATGAGCCTGCTTTATTGGCAATGTGTGTGTATGTGTGTGTACTTATATATGGTTCCCCTTCAAAACATTTAAAACCCATAACATCTGAAATCATAACATCTAAAACCCAAAATATCTAAAACCCATAACATTGAATTTCATATCACTGTAGATTTGATCTGAGACAGTTCCCCCAGTCCCACCTCTTTACCTCATTCTACCCAAGACTCCTTCTGCATTGTTTTTAGTCATTTTTAATTTCATTGCATTTTTTAAACTGTTTGGTCTAACATTGTTACATACTCAAGTGTGCTACCTTGCACTGCATTTGAATTGTTTTGACTGATGTTTTAGCTACTTTTCTGTATATATATATAAAAAAAAATACCTTTCCTGTAACTAGTGTAGTCCAGATTCAGATTTGCTGTATCCAGGACTGTATGTAAGTTTCTGAGTCCCCCCAAGCTTTCTGTGCTGGACGGAAGCCTTCTAGCTTATCAGTGGGAGTGGTAAGCACTAGGTAACCTATCTACCACATAAGGAGTGGTTTTGGCCCAGAAATTGTAGTTATTAGCCGTTTGGGCAGTTTTTCCATCTCTCTCAACTTTCTGATTTAAAAGCCCACATTTGCACTTGTTTTCCCCCTTTCCTGTAACTAGTTTAGTCCAGATACAGATTCTTACTTTTAGCACTTGAATTTGCTTATTCATGATCAGCACTTGTTCAGAACTTGTAAGCACTAAATAACCTACTAATTACTACAGCACTCAACCTTCCTCATTACCTAGAGGAAAACAGTTTTGGTACTTACTTTCCTCACTTGCTTAGAGAAAAACAGCTCTTGTACTCACTTTCCTCACTTATCTAGAGGAAAATAGTTTTTTATTCAGGCATGTCCAAGGGTCAGCTCCCAGTGTTCTCTCCTGTCTATCTATGAATCTGGGCATCTTGGGGCAATGTAGAAATTGCATCATGTACACAGACAACCCTCTCCTCCTACCACTCAACACTACAACCTGTGAGAGAGGCACTTATTTAGCCAAATTGGAGGTAAAGCTCTCTACAATCAATACTGAACTTGACAGTCAAGAGGAGAAGGTAAACACTTGCACCACACCACACTCATCACATAGTCTCACTAAATCTACACCACTAAAATCCACACATAGAAGCATAAAAACATTTGCAGAGGCTCTCAATAATAATTTGCTCAAGCATCAGAGATATCCAAAGCAGAAATGCAAGCAACCTCCACCCCCAACACAACCCAAATGACACATAGCCCGCAGACTCAGTGTGCCACTCAACCACAGCCAATAAGGCAAAACAATGTACCCAACACACCAGTCATAGGTAACTCAATAGTCAGGCACACTGATGTCCCACTCACCAGGTTAAACAAGGAGAAGGTTACTGTCAGCTGCCTGTCGGGTACCAGGATCCGCCACATAACCCACGCACTCAGGTCACTCCACAACAAGTACAAATATGACTCTGTCATTGTCCATGTTGGTGTGAACGACCTGAGACATACCTCCCTGGACTACATGAAAAGAGACATGGAAGAGCTCTCCAATCTTGTAGCCCAGGCAGGTATGACCCTAGCCCAGAGTAGCATTCTGCCATCACCCAAAATGATGCAGCAGTACAAGGACAAAATGATTGACCTCAACAATTGGCTAAGCTTCTGGTGCCATTCTAAAGGGATCCAGTATCTGTCTGCCTGGGATGACATGGTCGACAGACCATGATGCTTTGCCGGAGATGACCTGCACCTGTCACCCCTGGGATTTCGGATACTGGCTAAGGTTCTTGCCGCCCCTATAGTGCCGTTTTTAGGCAAGGTTTAAATGACAAATTCACCACCTTAACAGGAACAGGCAAGCAAAAACTGAGGGTGATGCTACTCAATGCTAGAAGTCTAAATCTCAAAATGCACTCACTCGAGGCAATCCTTAAAATGGAGAACATCGATATCTGTGCAGTGACCGAGACCTGGTTCAAGGCTCCAGAGAGCACCCTTGCACTACCAGGCTATAACTCATACCACACTTTTCGGCCATGTAACCTGGACCATAACACCAAAGGTGGAGGTGTGTCCATATTCATTAAGGATATCCACACCTCCAGGCTAGTTGCTCAGCATAATGCAGCCGAGGTTATCCAAGTGCAAATAACTCTGGGCAAAACTGCAATTCAAATTGTAGCTTGCTATGGATCACCCACCATGCCCCAGGATTTCCACTCCTCTTTTCTTGATGTAATGGAAAATATTAGGGTTTAACCAAACACCCTAATAATGGGCGATTTCAACTACCCCACCATTAACTGGGAAAACTACTCATGTACCAACTCCTTCGCTCAACGCTTTCCTGAATTCATAAACTCCAATGCCCTGGATCAACTTATCCACACCCCCACCAGGGGCAACAATATCCTAGATCTAGTCATTACCAATATGAGTGACCGGTGTTCCATACCTGAAGTCAACGCCTCATTGGTCCGATCCGATCATAAGCTAATTACCCTAGATATCCACATCCTGCCTCCTCCCCCCATTAAGGAAACCATGGTAAACAATTTCTCCAAAGCCAACTTCATGCTTCTTAAGACATAAGTGGTGAACTTCATGACACTCATGCAGATGGACAATACAGTTACGACTACTGAATCCTACACAATTGCACTTTATAAGCACTTACATGAGTGGATGGATCGTGCTATCCCAAACAGAACCAAGATGCTATCCTCCAAAAAAAAGAAGCCAATCTGGTGGTCCCCTGCCATAAACAAACTGTACAACAGAAGGAAGAAACTCTTGCAAAAGAGAGTAAAATCCCTCGAGTTGAGGAGCTCCCTGGTCAGCCTCAGTAAGAAGCTGCGATCCCTGATAAAATCCTCCAAAGCTAGTTATGAAAACAAAATCACCACTGATTCTAAAGACAACCACAACTCATTCTATAGCTATGTCAAGAATCTCAATGGCAACACTCAGATCTGCTCTGAGTTACAGCACAATGGCACTAAATATACAGACCCAACTGATATGGCCAACATCCTGGCAGATAGGTTCAGTGCTAACTTTACCCCCCTCTCACCCCTAAAGAGCCCATCTCTATACCGGAAGAATGCAAAGTTCCTGTAATCACGGCTGCACAGGTAAAAACCACACTCTCCAAAGCCAAGAACACAGCATCCATGGGACCAGACATCCCAGGCTGCGTTCTACATGAACTACAGAATGAACTGGCACCCCAACCTAAGTACCATGTTCAATCATAGCCTCACCTCAGGCTTTGTGCCTGCTGAATGGCGCACAGCAACGGTTATCCCACTCCACAAGGGGGGAGCCACCACGGACCCCGGGAACTACCGCCCCATTAGCCTGACGAGCCTGGTCTGCAAGGCCATGGAATGTATCATCATGGAACTTATAAACAAAGACATTGGTAATCTCCAAACTCTGGATCCCACCCAGTTCGGGTTTGTAAAAGGCAGATCATGTCTCCTAAACCTGATAGACTTCTTTGAAGCAGTCACCAAAGCCGTAGACAAGGGTAAGGTGGTTCACACAGCCTATCTAGATCTTGCCAAGGCTTTTGACAACATCCTCCACTCTGGAATTATAGGTAAACTCACTAAACTAGGTATAAATCCCTGTGTCACAAGATGGGTTGCCAACTGGCTCACTGACAGAACCCACACTGTGAAAGTAGCAGACTCCAAATCCGACTTCAGACCAGTGACAAGTGGAGTACCACAGGGTTCAGTCCTGGGTCCTCTCCTGTTTGGTATCTACTTCTCTGAAGTACAGGCTAACACAGAAGGTCTTTGGCTAATGAAGTTCACAGATGACTGCAAATTAGGAGCCATAATCGAAACTCCTAATGATGTAGACATCCTACAAAAGGGCCTCACTGAGACAGATGCCTCGTGTCAAAGCCATGGCCTCAAGCTCAATGCCAAAAAGTGCATTGTCATCCCCTTTGGTAAAAACTCTGTACCCATGAACTACAACATAGGTGGTAGTATGCTTAACACCGAAAGTGTGATAAGAGACCTTGGGACACAGGTGGACAGTAGTCTCTTCTTTGATAATCACATCGCCACAGTAGTCAGGAAATCCTTCTACATGGCACACCTCATCACAAAAGGTTTCTCATCCAGAAAAAAAGAGGTCATTGTTCCTCTCTACTCATCACTCATTAGACCCATTATAGAGTACAACGCCCCTTTTGGTATGTACCTCACAAGACATCTACAACAACTGGAAAGGCTGCAGAAATACCTCACAAAGAGGATTACCGGCCTCAAACAGATGCCCTACACAGACTGTCTCAAAAAACTCCAGCTTTACTCCGTCGCATATCGCCTACTTAGAGGTGATCTCTGTCTAACATACAAAGCTATGTCAAACCCAGAGTTTTTGGACATGCTCCACTTAAAGAAATCCCAATCCTTCCAAGCTACAATCTCTAGGGACCCAAACCTTGTCACTACAATAAACAGAAGATGCCGGAGGGATAGATTCCTGTCCCAGAGACTTCCCATACTCTGGAATAAACTACCTATCTATATCAAACAAAGCTCCTCATTAGCACTCTTCAAGAAAAATCTTGATGACTGGATGGGAAATAGGAAATTCACCCCGGGGATCACCTCTGTGGCTCTGCTCGACAGTGGCACAGGAAAATAATTTTCTTGGGTGGCAAAAGCCAGGGTACCTTTTTGGCTGGGCTTGTATAGGCCCCAGGGCCGATAGCCTAGTACCTACCTATGACCTATGAACCTATGAATCTAAAATGTGCATCACAACATCAAACACTACAAATCACATGAAAATAACATCCCCTCCACAAACTAACAAACACATTTTTTTACTACTTTTCTGCAGGAGGGCAAGCCCCCCTGCACCTTCCATCCTCCATAAATTAAATATACCAACTCCAAGATCACACTACAGTGGGAAAAGGTTAATTTCTTAACCCCACTGTATCACAGTTACCATAAAGAATGTACACATAATGTCTATATCACTTACCTGTATGGCCTAAAAAAACATATACAGAGTGGCAAAATAAACACTATATAAATAGTATAAATTCCTAAACTATATAAATAATAACTATAGAAATAAAAGCTATAACATCTCATAGTGATACCACAAGATTAACAGATTAAACTATAACATTTACATGTTTGATGATACACTATTACATATTACACATTTTAGATGTTATGAAATTCGATAGTATGTGTTTTAGATGTTATGGTCTCGATGTTTTGATTTTAGATGTTATGAGTTTTAGATGTCTTGAAGGGGAACCATATATATATATATATATATATATATATATATATATATATATATATGTGTATGTGTGTGTGTGTGTGTGTGTGTGTATATGTATGTATCAGGAATCAGTGCCTCAGTAATAAGTGCACCATGCGTTGGGATTGCACAGTATGGTATACTAAAAAGGTTATTAATAAAGTATTTGCACAGCTCAAACAATTCAAGGAGAAAGTGAGGAAAAATGATAAAGAGAGAAAGGACGAACTTCGGTATATAGTTATGGCAGAGCAGCCAGTAAAATACTGCAATTTGAAATTGTTGAAAGCAGGAAGTAGAAGAGTCATTACTGCCTGAAAGTACTGCAGAGCAGGGGAATAATTCACTAGTGAAACAGAAGAAAGGGAATCACTCTCTGAAAACATGTACTCCAGGAACATGATGTTGGCAAATATAGAAAATGCACTGTAAACTTTTATCAAGCTGAAAAAGAAAGCTACAGAAACTGAGAATTCTAGATAGTAGGTTAAGTGCTGAGAATGAGAAACCTGACAATATAAATACTACACTAGTGTAGTCAAAGAGATGGAACCAATGCAATGTCAGATAACCTATTTATGTCAATGTAGAATAGAAACCTCAAATAACAGAAGGCGATAGGTAATAGGTATCTATAAGAAAGTGAAAAAGGTAAAACTAAAGATAAATATTTTACAGAAGGAAAAACACCCAGAGAAGGAAAAGAAATGAAGAAGATTGTCTTCATTCACAGTGAAAGAGAGGTACGGTAACATAAAAATAAGATAAACAAGGGGGCAATGTATAACCTTGAACACAGCCCTAATGGTAATCCCGTTGAGCTAAAATATATAAATCTGCAAGAGAAGAAGGGGGGTTGTATGCATCAGGTTCATAAAGAAGATCAAACAGAAATATAAATAAGGTAGAAACAGCGACTAACATTAAAGAATAATGGTACGAGTTGGAGTTTATACGAGAAGAGTTAGACAGAGACCCCAATGTCTGAACTTCCACCTCATGACAGACTAACAACAAAGAAACTCTGTAGGTGACTGATTTCCATGTAAGCTGGGCAAACTTTAAAGCAGCATGATTGAAAGATGACACTTTGAACACTGCAAGGGAAAATGCAGCCACAGCTGTTGGGAAAGAAGCTGAACAAAACATTGCCAACTGTTACCCACATGGAGTTAGTAAAGACAGAGAGGAACTAGCAAGTCATCCATTAGTGCCAAAACCCTTTATAAAACTAGTGATGAGACTGACACATAGCCATGTATTAGAAAACACATAGGAATAGGCAAGATTAAATAACAGATCTTTGCAAGGTTTTACTGCCCACTAATAATGAAAAGTGTTGAGAATTTCTGTGCTGGATGTCCTGAATGTCAAAAGTCAGCTTCTCATGCAAGCTTTAAAAATCATTTGATTCCCATGCTTATAACACAGTACCATTTAAACATACTGCTATGGATGTTTTTGGCCATTGTGAAGACTCAGCAATGGTTTTCAATACATCTTGGTTATTTTAGACTTTTCAACTAAGTATCCAGAGGCTATCTCCCTATGTAAGACTAACAGTATATCTCCAGCTAGGGAATAGTTTTATTCATTTCCAGAAAAAAGGGATTCATAAAGAAATACTCAGGGACCAGGGGACACCATTTACATCCAGAAAAATGAAACAACCACATCAGTGCTTTCAAGTCAATCAGTTAAAAACCTCAGGGTACCCTCCCCAGATTCATGGGTGAGTAGTACCTTTTAAAGAAACATTACAAACATGCTAAGAAAAGTTACTAAGGAGGATGGTAAAACTGGGATCAGTTAAAAAACACACCTCGTGTTTGCCATTAGAGAAGTACTACAGGCCCCCTTGTGGACTGTTAGATATTATCAGAGAAACTCTGGAAGAAGACAAAACCCCATTTAAAAGTGTCACAGAACACTAAATCAAATTACATGATGGCTGTTAGTAGTGAAGCCTATCATAAAGGAACACATGGAAACAGCCACACTATACAACAAGGAGTGTTTAATAGAAACACAAGGAAACTGGACTTCAAAGCTGGAGATCAGATGTTAGCTTTACTGACTTAACATAAAACAAGAGTTTAGCTAAATGGTAGGATCCTTTTAAAATAGTGGAAAAATTGAAACTACCATGCTAGACAGAGTGGCAAGAGGCCAGAACAAACATATAGTATCAATATTCTGAAACTGGGTTAAAAAGTACAGATTTCTGTATTTAGCCCACTGGCAGAAATGGCTCTTTAGAGAAATGTTGGCACTCAAAATGCTGAGTGCCGACAAGCTGAAAAAAAAGATCGAAAGTGTAGGAGAAGAATGAATCTCAAAAATCGCTCTTCCTTAAAAGTTTTTGCAGTGGGGACAAGCCCCTCGACAACCCCCAAATCTATATATACTCTGAGACTGCCATACCTTGAAGAAAGGGAATATTCTGAGAAATGGCCATCTCAGACATAATATTTGTAAGTCCATTTTTATGGCCATTTAGTGTCCAGGTTTTGGGACTTGCTCTAGTAGGTCCTGGTATTTCATATGGTTACCAGCAGAAACTAATTTAACTGTGAGAGAAACAAAACTGATCTCTGTGCCCTCAGTTCTAGTAGATGGCATACTAATTCATAGAAACAAGAGATAAGGGAGTTTCTGATAAGAAATAAGGATATTATTTTCTGAACTATCTGACAGAATAAACTTGACTCAACACCATATTAAGACCACTAAAGGAGAAAGGGGTAACATGAAGCTTTACGGAATACCCGAGTCACAGAAAGCAGCTCTGCCAGAGCAAGAGTGAGTTCAAAACTCATGCTTAAGGTGAGGGGCGCAGATGGTTCAAAGGGCAGTTAGAACAGGCCATACTGTGAGTCCCAGGGCCTGATGGAACAATCAGGTTCTGTACTGAGTTTCAGATGGTGAAATGCATTTCAATGTTAGACAGACACACAATTCCTTGGGAAGATAAACTACTAGACAGATTGGGGTGCAATGCCTAGGGTAGATGGAAGTATATTGTGTAAGTAAACTTACCGTAACAGTAGATGTTGAAATAGATCACTGTGTTGCAGCCTAAGCTATGTTGGACACATCATGCCAAGGATCAGAGGACCATCCAGCTTCCAAATCTTTAGGGTACCTTCCATGTACCATAACTAATTTAGAGGTCAAGAACAGTGGTATACAATAGGAGGTTGGGGTGCCAAAATCTCAGAACATTCTTGTTGTTGAAGAACATTCTGTGCTGCAGCTTTGAAAGATTGATGCTCATAATCTAATAATGAACATCTAATAGAAATATTGGGAAAAGCAAGTTTCTTGACTATATTAGATCTTATAGAGGGATACAGGCAAATCTCTGTAATGGGTGAAGCCAGAAAGAAGACAGCCTTTTCAACCCCAGAGAGTTAATACCAGTATATTGTCCTTCCTTCTGGGCCACATGGTGATCCTGCAATCTTTCAAAGATTAATGGGCAGAGTCCTAAATGCCTCAGTCAAATATGCTGCCACTTATTTAGACAATATAAGAATACACTCTGAGGACTGGGACTCCCATTTAGCTTAGGTATAGTCTATTTAGACTCTCTGAGAAAAGCTAGGGTGACAGTCATTACCAAGGGTAAGTTAGAGATGACCAAGGTAAAATATTTAGAATGTACAGTAGGAAAGGGAACTGTCAGGCCCCAAAACCAAAAGTTTGGAGCGATGAGAAACTGATGTGTTCCAGACATTAAGTTGCAAGTGAGGGCATTCTTGAGGACATCCTTGTCTTTTAGAAATGGGTACTTTTTGAAGGAGGAGTGATGGTCAGAAATGGCTTTAGCATCACCAGATTTCAGTAAACCCTTGACATTTATGCTGGTGCATCAGAGGTGGACCTTGGAGTGGTCACTACACAAGACTTTGGGGGGGAGGTGCCGTATATACTTTTTAAGTCACAAGCTAAGCAGAGCAGTGACCAGGTATTCCACTACTGAGAGGGAATGCTTTGTGATCATCTGGGCCCTTTTATTATTGAATTATTAATATGTTGACAGGGACCTTAAGTTGATCACAAAACATGCCCCCTGTAATCTGGCAACAACGATTAGAAAGAAATATTAAACTTTGTAGGTCAGGGGGATCTTGAAAGTAATTTAAATTTAATATAGACCATCAATCGAAATGAGTCCACCACAATGAAGGGCTTGTCATAGGCACATAGCCCATTTTGTATGCCCTGAACTCAGGGTTTCAAGCTGAAGAGGTTCAAATGTAACACAATATGTCAGTTTTCACACTATGATGTGTCAAACTGTTGCAAAAAATGGAGTGAAATAATGTTAATAACACTGATGCCAAAAGAATATTGCTGTAATAACAGCTACATATCGTATTAACTAGAAATGTTACCCACATGACTTGTTAATGAGTTTTTTTTTTATGGAATTAAAATCTGCAGCAAAACTGAAGAACACATGAAACAGACATCAAACAACTCTGTCCTAAATTAGGACAGTGGTTAAGAAAGAAATTAATGTAATCCATGCGATATGAAAATGGCAGGTTAGGTAGACCAAGCACCCCTTATCTGTCACATATGTCTATGTCTCTATCAAGATGGAAGAGTCACTTATTTAATCTATGCTGCCATGGCAGCAGATGCATCTTTGCTTATCCGCTTGTATTTTGCTTGTATAAGGGTACTGAGGTCCTGAGTGTACACTAACAAACTCCTTTCAGGGGAAGTTATCAGTCTCACTCAGAAATGATTATGCAGCGCAGTCAATGAATAATGAGAGCAATTCACATCAAATGCTGAGAGAATGATCATAAAAGGTACCGTCAATAGTTAGTTCCCTTAAAAGTAAGAAAAGTATTCACTGCAACCTGACTGCAAGAAAAACAGTACAAGTCTCTTCTATATGCATACAGCTAACAAAAATCAATAAAGAAATCCTCTGACAATAGTTAATATAGTCTCAAAGAAAATCTGAATGTAAGACATTGCAGTTCTAAATTAATGGAGTGAAGACACTGAAGAAAGAAGAGAGACAAAAACAAAATGCAAAATAATATTATGGAAAGAATAAGGTTTAGATGAAAAATAAATCAGATCAGCGCTGGTGACCCCGCTATATGTAGTTACATTAAGATAAATTGTACATCTTACACATCTGCCATGTACTTACTGCCTAGGACAGCAACATGTGCAAAAGTTTTTTTTTGTTAATTTCTGCACACAGCAGTCTTAAGAAAAGTAATTAAATATTTCCTCTAGAACTAATTTCTCAGTTTCCAACCATTAGGGGCAACTAAGCAATTGCAGCTTCCTACTTCTTCACTGCTCCTACGTTTGTGAGTTGGAATCAAGCCTGTCTTACCGATATCGAACGATTTGTCCTTAAAGGCAGAAGTCACAGGCATGTCTGCTTCTAGTCTTCACCTAGGGAGGCCTACACCTTGTTGCATCCTGCTGTGTTGAATATTGAAATGTCACAGCACGGAGATTGTCTGTTTCCTATTTTCTATGTTTCAAGGTATTAGCACAGGCCAGGTCAGCTACTGTATTCCTGTTTGTGATTCACTCAACTCAAAGAACAAAAAGGTAAACTTTGTGTTCCTTTCTAGAATCTCCCATTTGTATGTGTCTGTAATACTAGTGTATGTAAAGATCAGGGGCTACTGCCATGCTGGGGTACAGGAGGTCTTACCCCTGAAATGAAGTTTGTTTTGTGTTGTTTTACTAAACTAGGAGTGTTGCCTTTCTGAGTTTGGAAACTGCATAGGATTTAGATGTTTTAGTTGTGTGTAACCATGTTATTAAATTGACCTGATTTATCATAGTGCGGCCCTTCTCGTATCTGACTGCATTTTAAAAAACTCTAGTCTTACATTTCAAGGTATATATCAAACCAAACTGTGTGGGTACTTATCAGAAGATACAGATAAATAATATAAAGCAATATGGTGATCACATATATAGACAAATCATGTGAGTGATAAGCACTCTGATATACTGTTAAACTTAGATTATATTTTATATAATATCTACTCACTTTCAATAGACAGAAATCAGACCATTTGCTGATTCTTTTTCTTATTAAAGGAGGTTGGACATTTACAATCATTTAGTATAAACAACTGACTCAGAATCTACACTTGTGAAACTGGTATAATTTCATTAACTTTAAAACAACTGTAAGAAAAAAAAAACGAATATACATTTTTAGCCTACTTTGCAAATGTATTCTGAAGAGTCCACCAAAAAAAATATCGATGAATTAATATACCTAATGCTGACTGCCCGTATCTGTAAATGTGCAGGGACAGTGAATGATGCATGTCTGCATGTTTATCTATGTCTGAGACAAAGGTTTTTATACAGCCACTGAAAAGGAGTCAGTATGGATTGCTGATATCAGGATTCTAAATATCTAACCATAACATCCTGATATGCAGGTATGTGCAAAATAAACACATCATTAGCATTACAGCCTTAGACTGTTCTGTATTTCAATATATAAGATTAGATTATAAAGTACTAGGTAGACCCAGAGTGTTTTTAGCCTATGTTTGTTCATTATAGCTCCTGACATAAATGAAGGATCTATCAGAAGTAATTTAATTTGTCTGACAGGAATTACGGGGTACCAAAGAACATTGTCAACCATGCCAGGTCTGCTTTGGAGACAAAAAAAAAAAAAGAAAAGAAACAGAATGAGCAGGCACCATGGGAACCATGGGACATTACAGCCAATCAAAACAGAACAGCAATTAAGATGCTCGCCACTTACAAGACCCCAGCAACTAAAGGGAAGCAGGTGTTTTTGTGTAACTGAATTTGCCCAAACTGGCTACCGATCAACCACTAAGCCACCTGGGAAATGTGAGCAACTAGAAAACTAATAAACCTAACAACTGTGAAGAAACATGCTATCCGACTATGTCAGACTATTCCCTCATTTAATTAATAAACACAGACTGCCATAGGTTTGCACAGCAGAATTCTCAGGGTGAATCGGGGTCTTTGTTACATTCAAATTAATCCAGATTTTGAAGCTTGAAGAGTACATCAGAGAATGAGATCCATTATCAGTGTTCATCTTGTATCATAGCAGTGTGAGCAGTCATGTCACACAGGTTAAGACACTCCCACAGGGTATAAGACAAAGTCTTTGCTTGAATTTGCTCACTGGTGCAGCCTTTCATATCATCAAATGCATACTTTTACAAGGTTACTGAGTTGTACAGTGACATTAGGTTCTTATTCCAGGAGGCCCAGTTTTAACATAATTTGATTAACAAGATCAGATTACTGAAAATGATGTGGTTAAAAATAAGAGCTTGAGACCACTGCTTGCATAATATATTACTATAATTTACAGATAATGTATAATACCCACTACACTTAATAGCTTTTCATGACCCCTTAAAATTAAAAGTCTCAGAACAGGTAGGCATTGCTTAGATACTTAGATTTGTCTATGGGATTCACAAGAGATGATCTGAAATGAAAGAACAGAGTTATGTGACATGTGACACAATTCACTTTACCAGCTTCTGCAGGAGCACTGTCCAAGAGAGTTTCCTAACAGTAACATTCATCATTTGCACTCAGAGATTTATCTGAGTAGGTAGAATTCATTAATACTAGAGGAAGAAAATTCTACACTGCAAGACAAAACCCACTTTGTCAGCTATTCTCAGTGTACCTATCTCAGTGAATTTGATAACACTGTAATATTCCATCAGTTGTGTTTTAATACGCTCTGAGGTAGAACTCATTTATTTAGCTATCCAGTCATTCTCTGATAACTACTTTACCCTTTTCAGGTTCATAGGAAAACCACTAGTTATCCTGCTTCTACACAGGGTGTAAGAAACAGAATCATTCATTAATGGGACATCAGTCCATCAGAGGATCCACTCACAAACATACATACACACACCAACACATCACAAACATACCTACAGGCAGCTAAGTGAATTGCCAAGTCAGCGCTCCACATGTCTCTGGAATATGGGAGAAATCACAGTGGTAAAACCCCAATTGGACAGAGGGAAGGACATATAGACCATATAGAAGACAACCCAGTTGGTAACTAAACTGGAAGACCAAGCACTGTGATGTAGTAATATTAACTACTGGACAAATACGCCATTCAAGCAACTTATATTTAATTACTTTCATTTAAATGAGTGCATGGACATCTGCTGCATGGAATGCGCATAATATAGAGATGTAACCAATGTGGTGCATGGAATCTGCATAATATGGAGATGCAATGGATGTGGTACATGGAATGTGCATAGTATAGAGATTCAATGGATGTGGTGCACGGAATGTGCATAGTATTGGGATATAATGGATGCGGTGCATGGAATGTGCATAGTATAGAGATGCAATGGATGTTGTGCATGGAATGTGCATAGCATAGAGATGCAATGGATGTGGTGTATGGAATGTGCATAATATAGAGATGTAACCGATGTGGTGCATGGAATGTGCATAATATAGAGATGCAATGGATGTGGTACATGGAATGTGCATAGTACAGAGATGCAATGGATGTGGTGCCTGGAATGTGCATAGTATTGGGATATAATGGATGTGGTGCGTGGAATGTGCATAATATACAGATGTAACCGATGTGGTGCATGGAATGTGCATAATATAGAGATGCAATGGATGTGGTACATGGAATGTGCAAAGTATAGAGATGCAATGGATTGGTGCATGGAATGTGCATAGTATAGATATGCAATGGATGTGGTGCATGGAATGTGCATAGTATAGCGATGCAACTGATGTGGTGCATGGAATGTGCTTTAGTTTAAAATATCTTAATCTGTTATGAAAACCATGATGGAATAGTGGCCAGTGCTGTTACATTTCATCTCCAGGCTCTTGGGTTTGATCTTCACCTTGTGATGTTGTCTGGCTGAGATCTGTGTGTTCTTTGTATTCTGTATGGAATTTCACAGGTTACACTAATTTCCCATCTCCTCCAAAAGAGTTCACTTAGATGGAACTGTAACTCTAAGTTAAAAAAAATATTTGGTTTGTTCATTGGTACTTTCTTAATGATTCTCTGCTATAAGGAGCTTCTGGCTAATTCAGATTAACCGACTTAACAAAATGAAATCAATGCATATAGTCATGTGACATGGGGATCTTAGGGCAGCAAGACTTACCTCCCTGCAGTGTTTTGTGGTCTAGATATTTCTGTTGTTATTTTTGTAGACAAAATACTGTGAACTGTCTAAATACACCACTTTACAAGTTTCAAGGCAAGCTTATAAGTTTAATGGTCGCCACAGCTTGACATGTCTTTAATGTATTATTTGCCTGACCCCACCTTTTGTTTCAGTGTCAGTGGTGCAACAGGGTGCACACATGCTTTTAGAGAGGATGGCCTTACACTCTATTCACATACCAGGTAGATGAACTGCTGACACTACAGTCTAGCATAAGGATTGCTACACCTCTGAGTGTGCTGACAGTGCAGCCCTTTGGATGATACTACAGTCTAGCATAAGGATTACTACACCACTGAGTGTGCTGACAGTGCAGTCCTTTGGATGATACTACAGTCTAGCATAAGGATTGCTACACCTCTGAGTGTGCTGACAGTGCAGTCCTTTGGATGATACTACAGTCTAGCATAAGGATTGCTACACTTCTGAGTGTGTTGATAGTGCAGTCCTTTGGATGAAATGGTAAACAGAGGTCCCATCTGCTTGAGTTGGTGGCAGCTCAAGTACATGTAAAAATCTCACTAGCACCTATCCAAAAGAGTAGGGATTCTTTATTTAAAAAAACATATTAACATTACTTACACTATTTACAATGTTTATGATCTTAAGAAAGTTCTATATATTACTTATATACATACATTTGCAAAACTGCTTATACATTAAGCCTTTCTATAGATACTCAGTTAGTTCTTATCTGACTCCCCTCACACTTCCACAACCAGGATCTAGTCTTTTTTAACATTTCTGCCAAGTCACATTTAGCATTATATATTTCTTTAACCCTTTGAATCCAAATAATATTAAACAGTTTCTATCCATTTTGTCAACATTTTCTTAGTTTTTATCTTTATAAAAGCCATATTCAATCATGTCCATGCTTATGTCATTTGCTCCCTTTATACTATCCAAATAGTTTTCTTCTAATTTTTCCATAACTTTACAATTTTTTTTACATTTCAAAATAACATGTTCCATTGTTTCTTTTTCACCTCACTTATTACTTACACTTTTATTTCTTTTTTATAAGTTATATTAGCTTTCAATGGCAATTTCTTTACAGCAAGTCTCCACAAAAAATCTTGACATTCAACAATATTTTTGCATCTCTCATTTCTATCCTTTATAGCTTTAAGTTTGCTTTCTTCTAATTCTTTCCATGGATATACATACAATCATTTCCCCACTAGATTTTTATATTATGTTTTTCTGTTTTTTTCCATGTCTTCCATATTTATTTTCTACTTTATGATTTTTACTTTATAAACCCTTATCTCATTTTTCCATGCTCTTTCTCTTTTGTACCTTTTCATTATATCCAGTTCTTTATTGTATCTATATTTTAATAATTTAGTTATTAAATTCTCATTATTATCCCTCATTCCTTATCCACTTGAGCACTTTATTTAAATTTAAAGATACTGCATATACAATGGGGCTAATTAACCAGAGATACCTCCTTCTTTCACTGCATGTAAAATCACTCTCTTTACAGGTTTCAGTCTAGACTCCCATATAAAAGAAAATATAATATTCAATATTTCTTTATCATATAGTGCTGGCATATTAAATACTCCAGCTAAATATGCTAATTTTCCAACAACCATTGGATTCAACAAATAAACTTGTTTCCTTAAATGGCAACCTAAATGTCTTCCAAAACCACATATATATATTTCATCTTTATTATGACATTCTTCCATTGCAAATCTAAAATCTTCTGCCTACCAAATCTAATCCCTAATATTTCTATTTCTTGCATATTAATTTAAACTTCTCTTATATTACCCTCATATCCAAATCATTTACATTTCTCTTTATTCAAAATCATACCTATTATTTGTAAATAATAATTTATAATAATGATTCAATAATAATTGAATTGCTGCTTCATTTTTGCTGTTTGTGATTAAGTCCATCTAGCTCACTTCCTTCCCAAGTACCACATTCAGAAAAATCCTGCCACAATGGACTGTCAGTTTCCCATCATGTCTTCTGCCAGCTTGATTGATATGGGCATCTTGAGGCAATGTAGCAGTTGTTTCATGTATACTGACAACCATTTACTCCTACAGCAAATTAACACCCTATGTAAGAGATGCCAATACACTTTGGAATTGCAGTCAATTCACTCACGTAAAAAACTAATCATCAGACAGGTTTGTTGGCACACATGCCTCTCATCTCACGCAAACCTCACCTTTCACACAAAATAAGTTCACAACACATAAACCTACATATGTGGAGGTACTCACTAAAAGCTTACCAAAAGAACAGAGACCTTCCAAATGCACATGAACCACACTCACCAACAAGCATAAAGAAACCACTACACATATCAACACACATCCATGTCTCAACAAATAAGCCTCTAAGGAAAACACATAAAATGTCTTGGTCATAGGTGACTCCATAGTGAGACACACTTCTCCTCACCAGGCTGGACAAGGAGAAGGTCAAGGTCAGCTGCCTATCAAGGTCCAGGATCCAACAAATCATGCATGCATGCAAGTCACTCAACCTTCTTGTTCAAAAAAAAGGCAGGAATTGAATCATGTATGTAATGTTGCTTAGTTTATATGATATATAGCAATATATGTGAAGTATAATGTTTATGTTAAATATAGTGTGAGAACTTTTATATGACTGCAAATTTGCCTATGTCACAAGTGATAATTCAATAAAGGTGCTTGGAAAAAAAAACAAGCATCATTAGGACTCCATCATAGTCCATGTTGGAGTGAATGACTTGAGATGTACCTTTGTGAACTATACAAAGAGAGACATGACTGAACTCTCTGATTATATGTACCAGACAGCTACATCCCTAGCTCTAAGCAGTATCCTATCCTTACCCAGGATAATTCCACAATATAAACAAAAAAGAATGATTGACTTCAACAATTGACTCAGCTTCTGGTGTCAGTCCAGGGGGATCCAGTATCTGTCAGCCTGCGAGGATATGGTAGACAGACCTCATTGCTTTGCTAGAGATGGTCTGCAAATGCCCCCCCACCCAGGCTTTTGGTTACTGGCAAAGGCCCTTGACTCCCCAGTAGTGCTTTTTTAAGGGAATGTCATAACAACAAATTTTCCAACACAACAAAATCTAATTAAGACAAACTAAGGGTCATGCTGCACTCCCTGGAAGCACTCTTCACCATGGAGTATACTGACATCTGTGCAGTTGCCGAGACATGGCTCAAGGCCACTGACAGCACCTTCACCATGCAAGGTGACAATGCCTTCTACACATTCAGACCTCAAAATGAGCATGAAGGAACCAAAGGTGGAGGTGTATACATCTTCATTAAAACCAAACACACTTTGAGACTGATCAGACAGCATGACTCTCTCGAAATACTCCATGTTTAATTAACTAATAGGAAAGTACCATACCACATCATTTCTAGCTATAGATCCCCCACCATGAACTAGAATAAGCATGCCACCTACCTTGATTTACTAGAATCCTCACCATACAGCCCAACATTTTAGTCATGAGAGAGTTTAACTATCCTTACATAGATTGGGGAACATACACAAGCAATAACACAGTTTCCCTGATGTTCCTGGACTTTGTTAACACAAATGCTCTGAAACACAGAGTCTGCACCTCTACTAGGGTCTCTAATGTTCTAGACATAGTACTCACCAACATGGGGGAGGGTCAATGTACTTCCCCATGCATGATGCCCTTCCTCATATCTCTCAACCGCACCGAATCTCTTGTTTTTTCCCATTTTTTTGCGGTCCAAATGATGGGGTGCCATGATTCCCGAGTGGACCCCTTAATTCCCGATTTTCCTAGCTTTTTTTTCGGTCTTTTTTCCGGACTGACATCATCATTTCGAGGCGTGCGAGGTGACATCAGCTCCATGAGCAGCCTGCGCCAGGCTCAGGCACTAGTTTGTGATAACTGATGAGTAATGACAGAAGCTGTGTGACGCTGCCTACTTCCTTATCCCTTTCTGCAAATGGTAGGGCAGGCTGCAGTAGTAGTACTATCATGATTGTAATTCGTTTTTTTAAATGCATAGACTAGTCTGCAGTACCTGACCCCTTGTTTGTTTCCCTAACCTAATGTCTGTCCTCAGGCTCAGTGTATGGCTGTTTCAGCAGCTGGAATTGATTTGTTGCAACGGACCAGGTAACGGCCTGGGCACGGTGACAAATATGAATGATTTCCTTATCCAGTCAGTCCAGCAGAGTTTCTAGTGACCCAGGTTTTCTGGCTTGACTAGTTGTGAGTGCTGTGGTATTTTTAACCATTCCATACATTTCTTATAAGATCATTCATTGTACGGCAACGTCGGTGTATACTAAACAGTAGAATATTCAATACTGCTTCAGTTTAATTGCTTACTTTGCTTATGAAATCTACAGTGTCAGTTTGCGCCGCTAGACCAAATGTAAATTATAAATAACACTGCATGACTGTAAGAAAAATTGACTGGAGACTGACAACTTCTTGAATGATTTTTTTTTTGTTCAAGCAAAAAGGGTAGCGGACCAAAAGAAAGGGGGAGAAATGTATTTGCAAGTCGTTGCTGATCCTGGAGGTGTTCGTTGGAACTGCTGCATATCTCTTAGTAGTTTTTTATTTTTTTTATTTTCAAAGGTTGTTTTATTCCCGGTCTCAGGAAGCACTCCCAGAATGTATTTACTTAGCCGATAACCCCAATGTGTGATATGCTTGCACCCCAGCCGGCTGAGAAAATCAGCAAGATGAAAAAGTTGTAGAGAACTTTGTCCAGTAGTTTCAGCCAGATAAGTGAATGTCTTGCCTGTGTCTTTCAGACTTGCCTGTGGTCAGTCAGTGAGTGGGAGGTAGATCAGGAGGTGTAGAGGGATGTCCATCTGGGCACAGTCTGCTTGTATCCAGTGCTGTTTGCAGGGGAGAATATTTATGCTGAAAGCGAAAGGGCATGCGACTTCCACTCAGCTGGTGGCTCGCAGTTGCAGCAAAGTAACGTGGTTCACTTTGTAGCCAGTGCTTTTGGAAAAATGTGCCACCTTGATGGAAACTTTTTTTAATTTCATTCCCTAATTTCAAAAGAGAAAGGCTCTTTTCATGAGAGCTGAACTGAGAAAGTGTTCTTATACTGTGTCTGTATCTAATGATCAGTTCTGTAAAACTAATAAATGAATTTGAATCAGTGTTAGCAGTGCTGGGAGAGGGTTCTGATATAACTACTCATGCCATCTACAGCATTTTTAACGTAGATGTAACTGTCATTGTTTATTTTTTTTGCAAACTGTATTGATGGAATATGTACAGTAAGTTCCGCATTCCCTACTTGCAGGTCATAGTATTTATAAAGCAGCCAGTGTCAAGCCATAACCCATATAACCAAAACTTTGCAATCTGACCTAGTATGTTATCACCTTCTGACCACATGGACTCATCTGGCCATCAGCATCTTGTTAAGTCAGCT
Source organism: Protopterus annectens (assembly GCF_019279795.1). Taxonomy (NCBI): domain Eukaryota; kingdom Metazoa; phylum Chordata; order Ceratodontiformes; family Protopteridae; genus Protopterus; species Protopterus annectens. The sequence continues at coordinate 1,160,543,561 of NC_056745.1, forward strand.
CTGTTCTAGATTTCTGGACAGGAGTATTTGTAACTGTCCATGCTTTAGCCACTAAAGCTAATTATATTTTGAATGTAACAGGCACAGCTCACACTCGCAGTCATATTCCCTTGTAATAATGTATTTTAATCTGAAAGCAGCTCGCAGTTGCAGAATGCGTATTAATCTATCACATCTAGTAGCAGTGTGTGACATGAGCCATTAAGCTACAGAGTTATTGGGCTTACTTTTTGTTAGTGAGTGTTCAGGTGGTTTTCTGAAGTCCAGATGTCAAGTTCGTCTTACTAAGTTGGTTTAGTTCGTAAATGTAGTGCTTGAGCTTTGTATCCACTTTAGTTGGCATGGCATATGCATTTTCTATTGAATTTTGAAGTTTTTCCCCTTCTCGTTGGAACTTTTCTTCGAGAGCACTTCACTAAAAGGGTCATGGATTTCTTTTTGTGTTATGTGTAGGAGCTGCATATTTGAGACCAAATATTGCAAAGGGGGTGCAAAGGTGTGAATTACACCAACAATTTGAGTAATTTATTTCCAGTCCAGAAACACAAAAGAAGTGTGCAATTTTATGGTATAGTGATTGCTGGCAGCACCATATGAAAGCAGAAGACAGATAGAAGACAATAGGTACAGAATCACAGACACAACTATGGACATGCTAAACAAAAATGCAGCTGTAGAAACCCATAGATTAGAAGCAAAGCTCCCACACTGTAGATATGGTGCAAGGTGTTAAGATTTGTTTACATTTGTCCTAGGTAAGTAATAGCAACTAAACAGTTTGTAAAGCTTGGAACTAGGATACTAAATAGGAAAAGCTAAATAATGTCTACATTACCCCATTCTGTAGCCATTTAAGGGAAATTCTTAACATTGTTTGTAACGTGTATGATTCAAAAGTGCCAGATCTTAGCCTGAGTCTTGAAGTATAATGAATCTTTGTGTCTGCTTTGCAAGACTGAGTTGGTTTCACTGAATATATATCCACACAGGCACAGAACAGTTTGCCCCAAGGTCAACTTTCTTTGTTAGCAGTAAGATAAGAAAAGTATATTAGTAGTTTGTTATTTGCTGCACTTTGCTATACTGAATGTAACTGCACAGTGTGAAGACATTTCAGCTTAAATGAGTAATATCTGGAGGACAGGTTAGGTGCAATCATTTTTCAAATGATATGTACTGTTGCTATGAGGTAAGTCAGAGCAGCAGTGAGATGATGCCACTCAATTCCCTATTGCAATATTACTAGCTTATCTTTTTTTTTTTTTATGTAACATAGGCAATTTATTTCTCAAGGACAAGAGGCACTTTATTTGTAGATAAAACAATGAAATATAAAGTTGTTTGCTAGCAACAACCTCTTCATTAGTTACAGATCTCTTTAATGTGGAATTATTTCGATGACATTTACTTCTGCAGAGATTGTGCATATTTTACTGATACTGGTGGATTGTAGATGTTTGAGCAGACTTTTATGATGCAAATATTCTGAATTGGGTAGTTTTGTCATTATTGGTTCATGCATTTTGTTTCACTGCTTACTGGAAAAATGTTCAAACAATAAATTTATAATGCGCTCTAACAAGTGTGCTGTATTATACAAGGAATATAATTTAAAGTCAGGAAGCTGTATCAAAGAACACGTATGCTTCTTGTTTTGTATGCAAAGGGGCCTATGATTTGAAAATGGCACAAAATTAATCTTTATCTGCCACTGGCCAGGTGCTGCATTTTTCTTTGGATGTGTGTTTCAAGTCTGTTAAAATTAATGTGAGTTTCAAGGGCAGAGAAGTTTTAATGCTAAGTCTATTTTCATTGTGAGACTGTATTGCTTTGTTTAGCAGATGTCTGTTAGTGTTTGTGCTATAAAATGTAAAATAAAATCCAAATAATCATTGTAGAAGTAAAGCAGTATGTACATTAGTGTTTATGGTAAATGGGGTGAAATAGCCAGGTAATGGGACACTGGAATGGCTGCAGGGGGACTCTGGGGCCATATTTTGGTTGTCTCTTCTTCAGTTTGCATCTGAATGTTGGTATCTCACTATTCAATTGGTGTGGGGGGGGTTACAAAATTATGTATGCAAATTTTATGTTAATCAGCGTACAGATTTGTACCTATTTTTCACTGGGCTTGTCCAGATTTTTGATGTTTCCAGGTTGAGAGGTATGCCCTTCCAAGTTAGGTCAGACCACAAATCAGTCTCATTTGAAGTAAATACTGGAACTGACACCCTCACAGGAACAACAATTATAAAAAAACTTCACCAAAGCTAATTACAGTGTACAAAGTAATAGTATAAAAAGCTTCATACCATCCACAATCACAGACACCAATGATTACTATGCAGAAGTGTACACAAATGCCCTGTACAACCACTTAAGTGACATCATACACTCTGCTGTCCCTGACCGGATTAAAATCAGGTCTTCCCATAAAACAAGCCACCATGGTGGACTTCAAGTATAAACAGATTATATAACAAGAGGAAGAAACTGTTGTCCAAAAGCAAGAGGAACATCACTTTGCAGAGGAAGAGTTCCATTCTAAGCCTAAACAGAAAAATCAGAAATCTTTAAAGTCTTCTAAAGCAAATTACAAAACTAAAATTACACTCTTAGCCAAGGATAATCATAAGGCATTCTTTAACTATGTCTAAAGTCTGAAAGGGAATGCCCAGCTATGTGCTGAACTGGTTGTAGATGGGATCACTCATACTACACCAGACAGATCACTAACCTGCTAGCTGACAGATTCAGTGCAAACTTCACCCCCCATCCTCACCTACCATATCTCAAAGCATACCTGACACCAACCCTCTGCCTACTATCTCTAGAGAACAGGTCATCTCTGCACTCACCAAGGTCAAAATCATGGCCTCAATGGGACCAGATAATATCCTTGTTTATTAACAATCTAAAACAAGACCTAGCAGACCCACTTGGCATTCTCTTTAATCATAGCTTTAGAACTGGCTATGTTCCTGCAGAATAGAGAAGAGCAACAGTAATCCCTCTGCACAAAGGGGGTCCATCAACTGAACATGGGAACTACAGACCCATAAGTCTTACCAGAGTCATCTGCAAAGCCATGGGAAGAATTATCATGGAACTTGACAAGGACATAGGTGACCTCTAAATGCTGGACTCAACTCAGTTTGGCTTTGTTAAGGGTAGATCATGCTTATTAAACTTGGTGGACTTCTTTGAGAAAGTCACAAATGCCATGGATGAAGGTAAGACAGTGCACACAGCATATCTCGACCATGCCAAGGCTTTCAATACAATTCCCCACTCTGGCATCATTGAGAAACTCTCCCAGATAGGGATTAACTCTTATGTTACTAGATGGGTAGCCAGTTGGCTTACTGACAGAACACACGCTGTCAAAATTGCTGACTCCACCTCCACCAGTAGACCCGTCACTAGTGGAGTATCACAGGGGTCTGTACTGGGCCACTTACAGTTTGGCATCTGTTTCTCAGAAGTCTAGGCCAAAGTAGATGGCCTCTGACTCACCAAGCTCGCTGATGATTGCAAACTGGGAGCAATCATTGAGTGCCCCAATGATGTCAACATATTACAGAAAGGGCTAACACAAACAAATGATTGGTGCAAAAGCCATGGTCTAAAACTAAATGCAAAAAATGTGCATTATTATTCCCTTTGGCAAAATGGAATTCCCTACAAATTACAATATTGACAGCCCCCCCACCCCCACCTGAGTTCTAACCCAGTGGTGCGAGACTTGGGAACACAGGTGGATAGCAATCTGAACTTTGACCACCAACTTTCCACAGTAGTAAGGAAAGCCTTCTACATAGTGCACTTCATAAACAAGGGCACAGCATCCAGGTCAAGGGATGTTATAACTCTACTGTACTTGACCCTCATCAGACCATTAATAGAGTATAATGCACCATTTTGCATGTACCTCACCAGACACCTGCAGCAGCTGGAGAGACCTCAGAGAATTCTCACTAAGAAAATCCAGGGACTCTAAGCCATGACCTATGTGGACAGGCTGAAAGCCCTGTCACTTTACTCTGTATCTTATAGGCTTCTGAGAGGTGACTTGTGCTTGGCCTATAGGGCAATCTCCAACCCTGCTCTAGTGGAAATGCTACACATCCATAAGTCAAATGGCTCAAGAGTCACTCACTCTAGGGATATCAACCTAGTTTGTGACATTAACAGATATGCCTCTCAGAGACTGCCACTTCTCTAGAATAGACTCCCTTTTCAGATAAAACAGAGCTCTTCATTGACCCTATTCAAATGCAACCTAGATAACTGGATGGGAGACTGCAAATTCATCCCTGGGGTAGCACCTACATCCCTCATGGACAGGGATAGCTGGTGTTGATCACAGACTTGCTCTGTTCATAAATTTGTTCTGCAAGCTACCTATAAAAGAACAAATGGAGATAGTTCGGATTAACATGGTTAGTCTTATAAAGGTTCTAGGGCTGCTATCCTAGCAACCTCCTATGAACATATGAACCTATGAACAACTATTTAAGTGTGATATTACCTCATCCATCCCAACTGTCTGTCTCGATATTAAATTATTGTCATAAACATGAGATAACATGATAGGGATCTCAATTTCTTCTCTAGTTACATATCTTACATATTTCATATCCTGATTAATATTATGTGTTACTTTATTCATTACTAATACAAATATTATATCACTAAAAGGGAATCCTTGTCTAATTCCTCTCTTAGTGCTCATTACTTCATTTAACAACCCACCCATTACTCAATAATTTTACTTTATTGTATTTATATGACATAACACACAGATTATAAGAATTAAATATATCCCATAGAATTCCACGTTGTATAGAATCAAAAGCTTTACTTAAATTACCTACCATAATAAACAGTTTATCATGTCTTTTAATATATTATCCACTAATTCTCTAACTACCATTAATATTTCTTAGTATTTTTTAACTTTAATACTACATAAGGCATCCTGTAAGACATGTAAAAGTTTAACTTCCATCCTAGTTTGTATGATCTTCATAAAGATTTTATAATCCATATTATTTAATACTATTGGCCTGCCATTCTGACTATCATATCTATCCCCCTTTTTCCATATAAGTTTAAATACCCCATCACATAGTTATTTATAAGTAAAACCTACATGCAACCACTCATTTAATACCTCTATTAAGCAATTATTTTGTACTGTTGTCAAATTCTTATACATCTTGTGTTCTATCCCACCTGGTCCTGCTGCTTTTTCTAAATTTACTTTTCTTAATATTTTGTCCAGTTCTTCTGCTGTTAATCTCCTTTCCAAACCTGGGAAGACACTTATGTATTTAATCATGCTTTATACTGTCAACACTTAAAACATTATAGTAGATTTGTTGACGATGTGTGTATTGTATGGGGGGGATCAGTTACATTACTAACAGACTTTGTTAGATACTTGAATGCCACTACTGATTTTCTGAATTTTGAATGCAGTTACTCTGTTTTGGAGATTGTATTTTTGGATGTTAAGCTAACTAAGGGAACCCATGGCATAGACACTGAGTTATTTAGGAAGACATGTTGGAAAAACAACTTACTGCACCGCAGCAGCATGCATCCCAAACATATACACAAAAACATTCCCAAGAATCAAATGTTACGGGCCTCTAGATTAACCACTCAAGAGTCTACCTTTAATAAACAGAAGACTATACTTAAAAAGAATTTTTTAGAAAGGGGCTATAAAGAGACAGAAGTACATGAAGCACTAATTCATGGGGATATTCACAGAGTAGGTAAGGGCACTCCGTTTCTAAGGAGAGTAGATGATAATGATGGGTTGAACATCAAAACCAATCCCCCAGCAGTAAACAGACTGATTATTCCTTATACTAATATCAATAACCAAGTAAGGCAGGTTATAGGAGACAATTGGAAATTACTCTTGATGGATGAGAAAATAAAAGACTTAGTTGATATTAGACCAACAATATCTTATAGAAACATGAAGTCCCTAGATAGGAGACTATGTTATGAAAATCTTAACAAGGTCAATACTTTTCCACATAAGACAGGAACCTTTGCATGTTTAAGTTGTAAGCAATGCAAATATATAGCTGCAACTGATAAATTCATACATCCACACACAGGACGTGAATATTCGTTCAAGGGATATGCATGTTGTAAAACTAGAGATGTTATATACCTACATCAATGCCAACAATGTACACTTTTTTATGTTGGTAAAACCAATAGGACATTACGTGAGCGAATAAGAGAACACATCTATGCAATTGATAAACAGAATACAACATATGCCCTAGCACGACATGTTTTAGATAAAGGATCTTCACATTGTTTTAAATTCATGGTCCTTGAGACTTTAACAAGAACTAATAGGCTAGGTAACATTAAAAGCCACACAGAAGGGATAGAGAACAAATGGATTCTTAGGCTACAAGCCCATTTTTATGGGCTCAATGATAAGATATCCCTCAAACCCTTTCTAGCCAGTAGACCCTTGAACCACTGAATTCTACACATTTATATCATGTATTCAATATTCATGTTTTTAATATATGTTTTAATATATGTTTTAACATATGTGTTTTTAACTCATGAGTCTATTTATGTGTGTTTTCACAAGTTTACTATATGTGCTTTCATAAGCTTTGTAGAATTTAGTAAGACATTTATACCCAGACTTGTTTGAATTTGTAAGCATCATTAACTACATCAATTACACCTTGTGGTCTTTAATCAATTAAGGTGCAATGTACTATGGTATATAAAGGGATGCATTATTCATACATCTTTAAAGGTCTGAAGAAGCGTTACACCAACGAAAGCTTACCTGTCTATTTTATACCTGTTTGTCTTAATAAAGGACAGTCTGTGGAAGATTTGGTGAGATTTATTTGCAGCCTGGTGCACTCCTCACTTTTGGACTACATTTTGATATTTTTTTCGTTTTGAGGGTGCTTTGCTTGTCAGGTAACTTTGTTTTACCTACTTTTCTTCGTTGATTACCTGCTGAGACATGGCTGTACAACCTGCATCATCTAACAGTGATCGGATTCATGAAGTATTAAATACTCAGCGTATGGCTACGCTGATAGAAATGAGAGAGAACCCGCTACTCAAATTAACTGTTCGTGATTTAGCTAATACTGAGGATGCAGCTAACAACATGAAACATAATATGGAGGTTACACTGTTAACAAGACGTCTTGAGACTAAAATGCAGAGATTAAGGAATATACAGTGGCAGAAATTACATATGCAGGCATGCTTGAGTTTTAAATTGGTTCCGTGAGGTTTAAGGGTGTTAAAAATGCCAACCTTTGGAACAGAGTATCCAGAATTACTTTCCACCTGGCAGAAACTTAACCTGGATACCAGCTTTGCCTATATCAACATTTTAATTGAACAATATTGCCTGGCTGAGAAAAATTTATTAACAGAGATAAATACTATAGAAGGTGAACTGTTGAAACTGCTCAATGAAAATGAACTGAGCAGTATGTATCAAGATCTCCAACAGATTTTGCTGACACTCGATAATAAACTTAGACAAGACAAGAAGAGAAAATTGGAACGAGATTTTTTCGATTTCCAAAAAGGCCAGGTCTTTGCTTGGCCAAGGGATAAGAAGCAGCCTTTGGGTAATCGGCAGAACTATACAGTCGCTAATTTTAAATCTAAGCCAGTGCTTCAGAACAGTAAACTACCAGTGAGCAACGCCCCTTTGATAATGTCATCAAATGAAGACGCTATACCGACCGACACAACGACACAAGCTGCCAGTATTACTACAAACAATCCGGTTTCTACTTCTGTGGCTGTGAAACCGAAGCGAATCACTGTAGAAGCCATGATCCATTCTGCCAACTCAGATAATAGGGACACCCATGCACTACTTGGTCCCACAAGTGATTTTGCGGCTAAAGACCAACGAAGGAAACAGACGAGGATAGGCTCTTTTATTGGAGCTTCTGAAGATGAGATATTCGGTGAAGGTGAAGGTTTTCCTTCTTTCCCTTTACCGATAAAACCGTTCGAGAGAAGAACTTTGTCACCCTTCAACAGGAAGAGAAAGAACACGGAGGAATTTGTCCCATACCAGAAGAAAATGATGAACTTTACCAGCATGACCTGATTATTAACATCTCAAGGTATGAACTAAATCTTCATGAAACTTCATTATTGAACAAGGGGTTAAGCTTTATCCCCTCTTGTTCAACAGACTTTGTCGATATACTGGTGGACATTAAATTGTTCACCAGAAATTTAGGGTTGAAGTTAATGTATGGACATAATGATTTGAATGTTGATTCTACAGCATCCAATAATTTTAATTTTAAGAAACCGTCTGTCTTTATACCACAGCCTCATCCCTCTTGGAAGCCTTTGAGAAGGCATGCGAAAGTGATTTATTTACTTTGTATAATAATAATAAATTGAAACCGAGTTTCACAATCTGACGTTGCATGAGAGGGAAGCTATTGTTAGTTTACAGAGTAACAATGACATCATTATCATAAGGCTGATAAAGGCGCCATTGTCATTATGGATAAGAACATATACACTAATAAAATGCAAGAAATGTTGATGGACAAAGACACATACACTCCCCTTGACTGGAATGCACTCAATAATTTAATTAGGGAAGTACATAGTACGCTATATGATATGTTATTATGTAAAACTATAGACAAGGAACTCTATGTTTATTTTACGGTAGAGAATCCTTTGGTTCCCACTTTTAGGGGTCTCCCTAAAGTGCATAAAAACAGAGATAATCCCCCTTTGAGACCCATTGTATCTAGCAAAGGATGGCTCACAGAACCACTTTCCATCTATTTGGACAAGATGTTCAAACCGATTGTGACCAACACTAATTATATTTTAAGGGACACGCAACAGTTTTAGAGAAATTATCTGACTTAAACAGATTACAGTTGCTTTCAAGTGATGACATTCTTGTAACACTTGATGTGACATCATTATTTACATCAATACCAAATTATGTTGGTATTGAATATGTCGTCAGTTCCTTTTGGCACATGACATAGCTAATACAGATGTTATGAAATGGATGAGCCTCCTAGAATTAGTTCTTGAGAACAATGTTCTGCTCTATGACAATAAGTATTTTTGCAAACCAAGGGGTAGCCATGGGGACCCCTTGTGCCAACACCTATGCCAATTTGGTGTTGGCACAATGGGAAGACACTTATGTATTTAATCATGCTTTATACTGTCAACACTTAAAACATTATAGTAGATTTGTTGACGATGTGTGTATTGTATGGGGGGGATCAGTTACATTACTAACAGACTTTGTTAGATACTTGAATGCCACTACTGATTTTCTGAATTTTGAATGCAGTTACTCTGTTTTGGAGATTGTATTTTTGGATGTTAAGCTAACTAAGGGAACCCATGGCATAGACACTGAGTTATTTAGGAAGACATGTTGGAAAAACAACTTACTGCACCGCAGCAACATGCATCCCAAACATATACACAAAAACATTCCCAAGAATCAAATGTTACGGGCCTCTAGATTAACCACTCAAGAGTCTACCTTTAATAAACAGAAGACTATACTTAAAAAGAATTTTTTAGAAAGGGGCTATAAAGAGACAGAAGTACATGAAGCACTAATTCATGGGGATATTCACAGAGTAGGTAAGGGCACTCCGTTTCTAAGGAGAGTAGATGATAATGATGGGTTGAACATCAAAACCAATCCCCCAGCAGTAAACAGACTGATTATTCCTTATACTAATATCAATAACCAAGTAAGGCAGGTTATAGGAGACAATTGGAAATTACTCTTGATGGATGAGAAAATAAAAGACTTAGTTGATATTAGACCAACAATATCTTATAGAAACATGAAGTCCCTAGATAGGAGACTATGTTATGAAAATCTTAACAAGGTCAATACTTTTCCACATAAGACAGGAACCTTTGCATGTTTAAGTTGTAAGCAATGCAAATATATAGCTGCAACTGATAAATTCATACATCCACACACAGGGCGTGAATATTCGTTCAAGGGATATGCATGTTGTAAAACTAGAGATGTTATATACCTCGCTCAATGCCAACAATGTACACTTTTTATGTTGGTAAAACCAATAGGACATTACGTGGCGAATAAGAGAACACATCTATGCAATTGATAAACAGAATACAACATATGCCCTAGCACGACATGTTTTAGATAAAGGATCTTCACATTGTTTTAAATTCATGGTCCTTGAGACTTTAACAAGAACTAATAGGCTAGGTAACATTAAAAGCCACACAGAAGGGATAGAGAACAAATGGATTCTTAGGCTACAAGCCCATTTTATGGGCTCAATGATAAGATATCCCTCAAACCCTTTCTAGCCAGTAGACCCTTGAACCACTGAATTCTACACATTTATATCATGTATTCAATATTCATGTTTTTAATATATGTTTTAATATATGTTTTAACATATGTGTTTTTAACTCATGAGTCTATTTATGTGTGTTTTCACAAGTTTACTATATGTGCTTTCATAAGCTTTGTAGAATTTAGTAAGACATTTATACCCAGACTTGTTTGAATTTGTAAGCATCATTAACTACATCAATTACACCTTGTGGTCTTTAATCAATTAAGGTGCAATGTACTATGGTATATAAAGGGATGCATTATTCATACATCTTTAAAGGTCTGAAAAAGCGTTACACCAACGCGAAAGCGCTTACCTGTCTATTTTTATACCTGTTTGTCTTAATAAAGGACAGTCTGTGGAAGATTTGGTGAGATTTATTTGCAGCCTGGTGCACTCCTCACTTTTGGACTACATTGTGCATATTTTACTGATACTGGTGGATTGTAGATGTTTGAGCAGACTTTTATGATGCAAATATTCTGAATTGGGTAGTTTTGTCATTATTGGTTCATGCATTTTGTTTCACTGCTTACTGGAAAAATGTTCAAACAATAAATTTATAATGCGCTCTAACAAGTGTGCTGTATTATACAAGGAATATAATTTAAAGTCAGGAAGCTGTATCAAAGAACACGTATGCTTCTTGTTTTGTATGCAAAGGGGCCTATGATTTGAAAATGGCACAAAATTAATCTTTATCTGCCACTGGCCAGGTGCTGCATTTTTCTTTGGATGTGTGTTTCAAGTCTGTTAAAATTAATGTGAGTTTCAAGGGCAGAGAAGTTTTAATGCTAAGTCTATTTTCATTGTGAGACTGTATTGCTTTGTTTAGCAGATGTCTGTTAGTGTTTGTGCTATAAAATGTAAAATAAAATCCAAATAATCATTGTAGAAGTAAAGCAGTATGTACATTAGTGTTTATGGTAAATGGGGTGAAATAGCCAGGTAATGGGACACTGGAATGGCTGCAGGGGGACTCTGGGGCCATATTTTGGTTGTCTCTTCTTCAGTTTGCATCTGAATGTTGGTATCTCACTATTCAATTGGTGTAGGGGGGGTTACAAAATTATGTATGCAAATTTTATGTTAATCAGCGTACAGATTTGTACCTATTTTTCACTGGGCTTGTCCAGATTTTTGATGTTTCCAGGTTGAGAGGTATGCCCTTCCAAGTTAGGTCAGACCACAAATCAGTCTCATTTGAAGTAAATACTGGAACTGACACCCTCACAGGAACAACAATTATAAAAAAACTTCACCAAAGCTAATTACAGTGTACAAAGTAATAGTATAAAAAGCTTCATACCATCCACAATCACAGACACCAATGATTACTATGCAGAAGTGTACACAAATGCCCTGTACAACCACTTAAGTGACATCATACACTCTGCTGTCCCTGACCGGATTAAAATCAGGTCTTCCCATAAAAACAAGCCACCATGGTGGACTTCAAGTATAAACAGATTATATAACAAGAGGAAGAAACTGTTGTCCAAAAGCAAGAGGAACATCACTTTGCAGAGGAAGAGTTCCATTCTAAGCCTAAACAGAAAAATCAGAAATCTTTAAAGTCTTCTAAAGCAAATTACAAAACTAAAATTACACTCTTAGCCAAGGATAATCATAAGGCATTCTTTAACTATGTCTAAAGTCTGAAAGGGAATGCCCAGCTATGTGCTGAACTGGTTGTAGATGGGATCACTCATACTACACCAGACAGATCACTAACCTGCTAGCTGACAGATTCAGTGCAAACTTCACCCCCCATCCTCACCTACCATATCTCAAAGCATACCTGACACCAACCCTCTGCCTACTATCTCTAGAGAACAGGTCATCTCTGCACTCACCAAGGTCAAAATCATGGCCTCAATGGGACCAGATAATATCCTTGTTTATTAACAATCTAAAACAAGACCTAGCAGACCCACTTGGCATTCTCTTTAATCATAGCTTTAGAACTGGCTATGTTCCTGCAGAATAGAGAAGAGCAACAGTAATCCCTCTGCACAAAGGGGGTCCATCAACTGAACATGGGAACTACAGACCCATAAGTCTTACCAGAGTCATCTGCAAAGCCATGGGAAGAATTATCATGGAACTTGACAAGGACATAGGTGACCTCTAAATGCTGGACTCAACTCAGTTTGGCTTTGTTAAGGGTAGATCATGCTTATTAAACTTGGTGGACTTCTTTGAGAAAGTCACAAATGCCATGGATGAAGGTAAGACAGTGCACACAGCATATCTCGACCATGCCAAGGCTTTCAATACAATTCCCCACTCTGGCATCATTGAGAAACTCTCCCAGATAGGGATTAACTCTTATGTTACTAGATGGGTAGCCAGTTGGCTTACTGACAGAACACACGCTGTCAAAATTGCTGACTCCACCTCCACCAGTAGTGGAGTATCACAGGGGTCTGTACTGGGCCACTTACAGTTTGGCATCTGTTTCTCAGAAGTCTAGGCCAAAGTAGATGGCCTCTGACTCACCAAGCTCGCTGATGATTGCAAACTGGGAGCAATCATTGAGTGCCCCAATGATGTCAACATATTACAGAAAGGGCTAACACAAACAAATGATTGGTGCAAAAGCCATGGTCTAAAACTAAATGCAAAAAATGTGCATTATTATTCCCTTTGGCAAAATGGAATTCCCTACAAATTACAATATTGACAGCCCCCCCACCCCCACCTGAGTTCTAACCCAGTGGTGCGAGACTTGGGAACACAGGTGGATAGCAATCTGAACTTTGACCACCAACTTTCCACAGTAGTAAGGAAAACCTTCTACATAGTGCACTTCATAAACAAGGGCACAGCATCCAGGTCAAGGGATGTTATAACTCTACTGTACTTGACCCTCATCAGACCATTAATAGAGTATAATGCACCATTTTGCATGTACCTCACCAGACACCTGCAGCAGCTGGAGAGACCTCAGAGAATTCTCACTAAGAAAATCCAGGGACTCTAAGCCATGACCTATGTGGACAGGCTGAAAGCCCTGTCACTTTACTCTGTATCTTATAGGCTTCTGAGAGGTGACTTGTGCTTGGCCTATAGGGCAATCTCCAACCCTGCTCTAGTGGAAATGCTACACATCCATAAGTCAAATGGCTCAAGAGTCACTCACTCTAGGGATATCAACCTAGTTTGTGACATTAACAGATATGCCTCTCAGAGACTGCCACTTCTCTAGAATAGACTCCCTTTTCAGATAAAACAGAGCTCTTCATTGACCCTATTCAAATGCAACCTAGATAACTGGATGGGAGACTGCAAATTCATCCCTGGGGTAGCACCTACATCCCTCATGGACAGGGATAGCTGGTGTTGATCACAGACTTGCTCTGTTCATAAATTTGTTCTGCAAGCTACCTAAAAAAGAACAAATGGAGATAGTTGGGATTAACATGGTTAGTCTTATAAAGGTTCTAGGGCTGCTATCCTAGCAACCTCCTATGAACATATGAACCTATGAACAACTATTTAAGTGTGATATTACCTCATCCATCCCAACTGTCTGTCTCAATATTAAATTATTGTCATAAACATGAGATAACATGATAGGGATTTCAATTTCTTCTCTAGTTACATATCTTACATATTTCATATCCTGATTAATATTATGTGTTACTTTATTCATTACTAATACAAATATTATATCACTAAAAGGGAATCCTTGTCTAATTCCTCTCTTAGTGCTCATTACTTCATTTAACAACCCACCCATTACTCAATAATTTTACTTTATTGTATTTATATGACATAACACACAGATTATAAGAATTAAATATATCCCATAGAATTCCACGTTGTATAGAATCAAAAGCTTTACTTAAATTACCTACCATAATAAACAGTTTATCATGTCTTTTAATATATTATCCACTAATTCTCTAACCACCATTAATATTTCTTAGTATTTTTTAACTTTAATACTACATAAGGCATCCTGTAAGACATGTAAAAGTTTAACTTCCATCCTAGTTTGTATGATCTTCATAAAGATTTTATAATCCATATTATTTAATACTATTGGCCTGCCATTCTGACTATCATATCTATCCCCCTTTTTCCATATAAGTTTAAATACCCCATCACATAGTTATTTATAAGTAAAACCTACATGCAACCACTCATTTAATACCTCTATTAAGCAATTATTTTGTACTGTTGTCAAATTCTTATACATCTTGTGCTCTATCCCACCTGGTCCTGCTGCTTTTTCTAAATTTACTTTTCTTAATATTTTGTCCAGTTCTTCTGCTGTTAATCTCCTTTCCAAACCTGTATTACTGTGAACTGATAATGCTTTCACCTTCTATATCATCTTTTGTTCTGTCTTATTTCCAAACATTTCTCGAACATAATCCACTACTATTTTCATTATATTTTTTCTCTCTCTCTATTATTAAACAGTTTTCATTCTTCAGTTTCCTAATTACACTGCTCTCTTTCATTATTTTACTAAGATATAGAACTACTTCCTCTTCTGTCCATGAAGAAAACATCTCTGAATAATATTTTTTTTTATTTTTTCTTGACTTATCCTATACATTTTGGTTTCAGTGATAAAATGCTTATAATTATTTTCTTATAAATTCTCAAATGCTTTTTCACATATCACATTATACTTTTCTTTACTTCTTTCCTCTTATTCTTTTGACAAGTTATATAACCTTTTTATATTTATCCTTAAATGAAACCCATCATTCTGACCAAGACAATTGTCTCATATTGATATCATCTTCCCATAATTTTCTTTCCCGTTATTTCTCATTTAATCTTTTCAAACCTTTACCTATTTTAATAACATCCTCATTATCTTTATTTCTATCTAAATAACTCTATGATCTGAAAAAACAATTTCCTCTATACCATCGTCCATAATCTATATTCCTTCAGACATCAAAAAATAATATATCTTGGTCCAAAAAAAAGTCCCCTACTATATGTCCAAACACTATTATTCCAAATCCTCAATTTACCACATCTCTTAATTTCCATAACTTTCTTAATGTCACCACCTTTTTTCTTATTTTTGCTTAAATCACAGTTAAAGTCTCCTGCTATGATAATTTCCATATTTACAGCTAGATAATTTAGAATTTGATTAAACATATTTTCCTTTTCTGTGTTTGTTACATTAGCATACACTGCAATTAATCTGTACACTTTCCAATTTTATCTTATATCCACAATAATTACCTTCCCATTATTACTAATCTTATATCCAGAATTTGAATACCTATCCCTGAACAAGTATCTTGACCTAAATTCCAAACTATATAATTTCTCAATATAATTTCTGTTTGCAGCTTATCTTCTTTTAATAATCTCATATCTTCCAGTATTATTATATCCATATCCATTTTACACCATCCCATAATAGCTATTCTAGATACACTTTTTAAACTAGAAGAAAGTCCCCAAAAACAGAATAGCAGCAATGAATTTGTAAAATAACCCAGTAACTGCAGGAACAAAGGCAGCCAATTGAAATAAAACCAATGCAGTTTAATAAAGAAAATTAGCACTTTCATGGCACCACAGAGCCGCTTCTTCAGACATTTTCAAAAAGCTATGACATCATTACTATAATAAAAACCAACCTATCATAGCACAGCTAAAATCTGATGCATATATTAAAGTAACAATTCCTATGAAACCAGACATGATTTAAGTAGAAACTTCTCATACAGAATGCATAAGAGGCATTGAATAACAAACATTTAACAATACTATATTAAACAACTTGTCTGTAAAAAATTAATAAAAATGATAATGGAAATGAAAATATAAAAAATGTAAAAATCAAGAAATATACATCTTAATCACAGAAAATTATAAAAATAAAAAATTAACTAATTCATATGCACATGTCAATAAATAACAACATTACTATATCTATCAATGCTTCAACCGCCTCCTCTTGAGCAAAGGTTTCAAAGGAATGTTATCATTAAGGCCCATATGTTGATGAGCACCCAACTTAAGTATGCATTCTGTTTCTATTGCTTCTGTTCGATTTACTATATCCCCTCTACGTATATTGGGATACACTACATGAAGTACCTGAAATAAGAAAGTGTGTGTGTTATATGTCTGCAACACATGTTTTGCAAGAGCACTATACTCATGGGCAGCCACGGTGGTGCAGCGGTTAGTGTTGTCACCTCACAGCAAGAGGTTCCCTGGTTCGATCCTCGGCTGGGGTGCCTTCTGTGTGGAGTCTGCATGTCCTCCCTGTGGTCACGTGGGTTTCTTGTGGGTGCTGTGGTTTCTTCCCACATCCCAAAGAGATGCTGTAGGTGGATTGGACACTCTAAACTGGCCCTAGGTGTGAGTGCGTGTGTGTGCCTTCTGTGGAAGGTTGGGTGCTGGGCTGGCAACTCAACACCATAAAACTCCACTGCCAATCATGAGCGGACATGTGATCCGCTGTAGTGACCCCTAACCGGGAAAAGCCAGAAGAAGAAGAAGAAGTGTGTTATCTGTCTACAACACATGTTTCGCAAGAGCACTATACTCATGTCCTTTATGTATGCAATAAAGGTGATCCCTAATCCTCTCTTTAAGACTTCTGTTCATTTTTCCCACATAAAACTGAAAACAATGTTGGCAGGGGGCTAAGTAAACAACATTCTTACTGTTGCAATCAGCCTTAGTCTTAATACTCCAAAGGTAGCAAGTAACAGGGTGCCTAAAAAATCTAGATACATCAATGTACTGGCAATAATTGCAGCTGCGGCACCTAGAAGTGCCACATTTGTCCAAAGTGGGAGCATCTTGGACTCTGGGATGACATAGCCATTGTTTCAGATTCCTGCTATTGCTATAGACGAACCTTGGACCATCATTCTAACGTTCTTTATTAAACTGCATTGGTTTTATTTCAATTGGTCGCCTTTGTTCCTGCCAGTTACTGGGGTTTTTTACACACTTTTTAAACTGTTTACATTTACAATTAATATTCTACAGTTATCTATTTTCCTTTCCAAAGCATATTATAGAAAAAATTTAATTAGCCCTTCAGCCTTTTACTTTTTTTTTCTTTCATGTTTAACCCTATAAATTTTCTTTTTCTCTCTCATACCATTTTACTAATAGAATTCTTTTTTTTTAACAATTTTCAACTGACATCTTCTTCATCACTAATTTTGGACCCTTTTTCTACATTTAACTCCTCTTCTTTTTGTAATTCACTTATATCCATTTTTTATTGTTATCTTTATTCATAAACTTTACTTCTCCTTGCTTCTGTCCTTGCTTTTCTTGGTTTATTATTTCAATTTCTTATCATGTATGTCCCTGTTCCCATTGCTCTAACATATTTCCCTTTCTAACACATCCATACCCTCTATACAGTCCCTCCACATATGTCCACCCTTGTTGCATTTATAACATTTCAATTCACTTTTTTGTATCATGTGTTATTTCACCACATAAGTAACATTTTCTCTTATGACAATTCATAATCAAATGATCTGCTATTTCACAGAAAAAAATGTTTTTGTTGACCCTAATACTTCATGATTTCTTTTTGTCCTTCAATATTTATAGCACTAGGAATATGCAAAACTTTATAATTTTCTATTCTTAGTATAATATTGCAATACCATTCCCCAGTCCATAAGCCTCTGTTATCATAAACTTTAGAAATGTCTATTATTTCTCTACATATATTACTCAAATGTCTTTTTGAAGTCTCTTTTTCACCTTCAGTCCTAAACTGTATATTTATTCTTATCTTCATTTCTCTATGGAAAGCTTTAAACATATATAGATTCCAAGGAGCAAAGTCTTTATTTTTTCATATTCTTCTCAGAATTTTCCCATTGCATGTGCATTTTCAAAAGTAATGTCACAAAAAGTCTCTTCACTTATACGAATAAAGGCTCTTACCTCAGTTGGTTTGGTTCCTAATGGAGAAATTATATTGCCCCAAACCTCACATCTTTCCAGTTGCTTGAGTTCTTTACTAAAAATGATTACAGTGCAATTCCACTTCAGGCTCCTTCTTCTTTTCTTCCCTTCTGTATTACTTTAACTGAATATGATTTATTTTTCTCCACAGCCTCTTTACTTAACAGTTCTGCATCCTCCTTTTGTATTTAATAAATTATATCCTCCCCGGAAATGTCCTTTTCGCTTGCAGGCTCATTGGTCACCAGTACATCCTGCAAAATGTCATCCTGCAACCCTCCAGATTGGAGGGTTGAAACAACCACTCATCTCTGATCATAATATTCTCTTTAAACAGTTCCAGCTGAAACCTGTACTCTGAATCCTGTGAAGGAACAATTGCCTTCACTTCTCTTTCTGCTCCCCTCTTTAACTGCTTGGGATTCTTGTTTCTCTCTCCCCATGACAAGGCTTATCTGCCTTTCACAAAACTTCTCCAGACTCCTTCTCCTTCACAATTTCAGTTAAAGTCTCCACAGACTTAATTTCACCGTTGCTCATCTTCCACTCCTCACTAGGAGTTTTCCAAACATCTGTTGACAAATCGGCATTCTACTTCTCCTCTTGCACATCACAATTCTCTGTGAAGCTGTTAAAAAGAGTTTCCAACACCATAACAACAAGCCCCCTGCTTCTTAAAGCTGCCTATATACCTGGAATGGAAGCATGAAGTATCACAGCAACAATGGTC
Organism: Protopterus annectens; assembly: GCF_019279795.1. Lineage (NCBI taxonomy): Eukaryota > Metazoa > Chordata > Ceratodontiformes > Protopteridae > Protopterus > Protopterus annectens. The sequence continues at coordinate 1,160,562,659 of NC_056745.1, forward strand.
CTATTTGCCAATGAAAAAAGTAGGTTTTTAATTGATATATACATCATATGTTATTTACATAGTTGCATATTTACATTATTTACATCGATTTACAAATCTCCATACATTATAAAGTTCAATTTAAGCATTCCCCCACTCTTTTATCCATAACCAAAACATTATTTTCTCTAGAATCTTTATCAAAGTCCATTTTCCATTGTATTTAATTTCATTTAGTCTCTTGTTCCATATAGTCCATGAAACATAATATACTAAGCTGTCCATTTTCTTCCTGTTTTTGTGCACCATAACAACCAAATTCAATTATATCCATATTTATTTGCTCAAAGTTTAACAAACTTTTCATGCTTTTATGTGTACGTATTTCTTTCCATAAATGTGTTAATGCTTTCACATTTCAAAAACACATAATCAGTAGTTTCAAACTCTCCAAATGTATTACATATTCTATCTTGCTCTTTCTCGTATGGCATATTTTCCTTGACTGGCAATTTTCTACGAGACAATCTCCATAAAAAATCATTACATTCTTTAATCTTTTTATAATTATCATAGCTCATCATTATGGCTTTTTTCTTATCTACTTCTAAATCTTTTCATGGATCAATACAATAAAATGCTTTCATAATACTTGAGTACCATTCCTTTCTATTTTTCTCACATATATTCTTTTTTGTTTTCCATAATACAATTTTGTTTTGGCACTCTCTCATTTTTTCGTTTGCAATGCTTTTACTTTGTTTTTAACTTCCATTCATTCCCACAATTCTTTGTATTTATAATATAGTATCATTTCTACCAAGTTTTTATTTTCTTTCATAATTCCTTTTAATATCTTATATATGAAATTAAATATGCTACATGTACTATTGGGCTTATTAAACCCAAACCTACTTGCTCTTCTTTCATATATAGAATCCCTCTCTTGACTGGATTCAGTCTAAAGCCCCATATAAAAGAAAATATAATCATCATTAATTCATTTTCATACTTAATAGAAATCATATAGATGTTAGCAACATAAGCGTTTTTCCAATTACCATGGTATTCAACAAGTAAGCTTTTTCTATATAAAAATCTATATTATTTCCAAAAAATAGACATATCCTTTACTTCTTTGAGTATATTATATCATTGTTGTTGTCTGTATTCATTTCTTCCAAATATTATTCCTATTATATCTATATACTTCTCATTGAACTCAACACCTCCTATCATACCTTCAAAACCAAATCCTTTACTTTTCTCCTTATTTATACTTAAACCATTTTTTAAATGTATACTTAATTTTCTATTTACTTCTTCCATCCATACTTTATTTTTAACAATTAATACAATGCCATCTGCATAATTGTACTTTACTGGCAATTTAACTTCCATCATCATTTTGTATCCACCACTACTTGACATTTTATTAATTTCCTTCAATATTACATTCATAACTAATGAGAAAATTACAGTACTAGCTGGGCAGCCCTGCTTTATTCCACATTCTATTTTTATTTCTTCGCCAATCCAGCCATTTACATTTAGTTTCACATAGTTCCTTTCATAAACAGATTTTATTACTTGTAATATTTTTTTGCTTACATTATATGTCTGCAAAATTTCCCATAATGATTTATATTGAATATTATCATAGGCTTTACTTATAGCCTCTATCATAACCTTCACTTCTACATTTTTATTTATGATATCATCAATTATTTCTCTTATTATTCATAATAACTCTTGACTTACTTTTCCTTTTCCTCCAAATACATTTTAGTCATATTATTCTATCCATTTTTTCTGTAACCTTTTTGTTATTATTCTCATAAAAATTTTATAATCTGTATTATTCAGTGTTATAGCTCTCCAATTGTTTATGTTCTCTTTATTACCTTTTTTAAAAATAAATTTTATAACTCCTGTACATATCTCTTTCTCTTTAATTCCAGTTTCTAACCATTCATTCATAACTTCTATAAAATTATTTTGCCACTCTTTCATTTCTTTAAACATATCATATTCAATTCCATCCAGTCCTGTTGCAGAATTCATGGTGATATCTTTTATAATTTCATTCAATTCTTTCATAGTTATTTTTTGTTCAAAATACTCATCATCTTCCTTATTTAAATTTTCATCTTCATAAATTTGTTCTATGTTTTCTTCTCTCTTAACAAATACATCATATATTTTTGTAGTGTCCACTATTTCTTTACATATAGTTAACAAATGTTCTTTCAGTTCCTTTGCTTCAACTTCAGTTTTAAACTGAATGATTATTCCTTTTTTTATTTGTCTGCAAAAAAGCTTGCATGACCTATTCTGACCATGGATAAATATTTTTCTTTTGTTCATATGCACCCCAAATTGTTTCCATGGCCTGCCCAGTCTCAAACATCAAGGCACAAAAGTCTCTTTATTAATTAAAATGAATGCTTTTACCTTTTTTGCTTTGAAACCCTGACATGCTATGACAGAGTCCCAAACCTTATACCTGTCAAACTTTCTTCTTCTTTACTGCTCACACATATTGTATGCTTCTTTTTTGTTTCTTTTTATTTGTCTGTAAAAAGCTTGCATGACCTATTCTGACCATGGATAAATATTTTTCTTTTGTTCATATGCACCCCAAATTGTTTCCATGGCCTGCCCAGTCTCAAACATCAAGGCACAAAAAGTCTCTTTATTAATTAAAATGAGTGTTTTTACCTTTTTAGCTTTGAAACCCTGACATGCTATGACAGAGTCCCAAAACTTATACCTGTCAAACTTTCTTCTTTTTTACTGCTCACACATATTGCATGCTTCTTTTTTGTTTCTTTTATTTCTTCTTTCTTCTTTGCTCATTCTCCCACAGTTTGCGCATAAGCTTTTGTCTCTTGAACGTTCTTTTTCTGGCACAGTCTCTTCTTCTCCTCTTTCTTCCTTCCTCTATTTTCTCCATGATATCACTCTGTGAAATTGCTGTTCTACTTTCTGGTTCACTTTGGTTTACCATTTCTTCCAAATAATCATCCCACAACCCTCCCAATTGAAGGGTTGTAATTATGCATTTCTCAGAGGTAACTGTCTCTCCTTCAAATGATCTCATCTGAAAGTTTTCCTCTGAATCCATCTCTGTTACAGCTAAAATCTCATTTTCTTCTAATATCACTGTTTTTTCTGCACCCACAGCATCAGACAAAACTTCTGGCAGTGGTTCTACCATTTCAACAACATTTTCATCAAGCTTCACTTCATTTTCAGCCAAAGTTGAATCAGCCATATTTTCTTCTTGTTCCTCCTGACTGCCTCCACACCTGGACAGGAAACAGGAAGTCAGGATGTGTAACACACAAATCTTTACCATGACTACAAAGGAAAGGGGCAGTTCCTGATGCCCTGCACAAATTTCCCTTAGTAGAAGAAATACCACCTTGGGTCTCACCCTGAAAAAAGAGACAACTAGCCTAGTGAGACCAACCTGGTAAACAAAGGATAAATAAATAAAATAAAATGAATATTAGCAAAATTGGGAAAGTTTCCATCTATAGAACAGAATGAGAGTTTGCAGAATGAAATCCACACAAGAAATCTGCTGTCACCTCTGTCTATATCCACCTGGATATAATATACTCACCCTTGAAAATATCCTATCCTGGTTTAGCCACAACTTAGACTATGAAACTCTCATTCTTGGTGATGTCAATATAGACTGGTCCAGACTAACTAGTAACTCTCCTCAATCTAGTATCAACCCACATGGTTTCCATCAGCTGATTCCATCCCCCACCCGTTTCAATAAAGACTTATCTTCTAGCTCCACCATTGACTGGATACTCACTAACTCCACCCACCTCTACCATGGCCCATGTATCCTACCTGACTCCTTAAGTGATCACCTCCCCACCTCTGTCCTCAGACACACCTCACAGGCACACAAACCCCACCTATATAGAGACTGTCATAAATTCTCTAACTTCAATAACACCCAGTTTAACTCCATATTATCTAGTTTTGATCGGTCCATCCTTAAACACATCCCTCTTGATGATGCAGTCAGTAAATTTAACAACATTTTCCTAGATACCCTTAATTCTCTTGCTCCCTCCAGGAAAATTAGAATTAAATCAAACTATGCTCCATGGCTCTCCAAAGATACTAGAGCACTGATGCATAACAGGGATAGCACCTGGAAGGCATGGCTTAAAACTAGGCATATTCCCCTTCTACATAAATACAGACAACTACGTTACTTAGTCAAGAAATTAGTCACTAAAGACAAAAAATCTTACTACAACTCTTCTCAACTAGACAACAGATCCAACACTTGCAAATTCTGGACTACTCTTAACAAAATACTCTACCCTGGCAGTCCTCCTAACCCCTCACCTTACCCCAACAAATCTCCACTGGAAATTGTTACCCTACTCAACAAAAACTTCATTGACACTATCCAAAGCCTCACTCCCTCTAACACTAACACTGGAACTACCACTACTCCCATCAACCCCCACAACCAGAATCTCTTTTTATTTACACCTGTGTAAACTTCTTACATTAAATCTCTTCTTCTAAAACTTAAACCATGTTCTCCCTCTACTGATAACCTGCCTCCTATAATCCTCAAACTTGCTGCTGAATCTATAGCCTATCCCATATCCATTCTCATTAACAGATCTATACAAGAAGCTACAGTTCCTGCTATCTGGAAATCCTTCCTTACTATCCCACTACATAAGGGTGGCAACTCTACTTATCCATCTAACTGTCGTCCCATTGCTATTGTTTCTCCCCTCTCTAAGATACTCAAGAAATTGCATTCACTCACAACTTCTCAACCACCTCCTCCAACACAACCTTCTCACTCCCATACAGCATGGGTTCCGTCCCTACCACAGCATATCCACTGCCCTCCTATCTTTCACTCATACTATAGCCAAAGCCCTTGATAACAATCAACTAATATCCTGCCTCTTCCTTGAGCTTTCCAAAGCCTTCAATACAACCTCGCACTCTATCCTCCTTACTAAGCTATCTAACCTCAACCTATCTTCTACCTCCCTTGCCTGGTTCTCCCGCTATCTCTCTAGTAGGCAGCAATCTGTCAAATGGCTCTCCTCCTGCTTTCCCTATATATCTGTTCCAACTGGTGTTCCTCAAGGCTCTATCTTGGGTCCCCTTCTATTTAACATCTTTACAAACGAACTCTTCACCTCTTGCAGACAATCTTCTCTTATACAATATGCAGATGACTCTACACTCATCTCCATCTCCAGTAGTATTACACAATATGCAGACAACTCTACACTCATCTCCATCTCCAGTAGTATTACACAATATGCAGATGGCTCTACACTCATCTCCATCTCCAGTAGTATTACATAATATGCAGACGACACTACACATCTCCATCTCCAGTAGTATTACATAATATGCAGATGACTCTACACTCATCTCCATCTCCAGTAGTATTACATAATATGCAGACGACTATACACTCATCTCCATCTCCAGTAGTATTACAGACCTTCACACCCTTACTCAAAACTCCTTTCTATCCACAGAAAAATGGTTATCTGACAATCTTCTTATCCTTAACCCCAAGAAGACCAAGCTCTTGCTCTTTCATCCCTGCTCACTTTCAAACCGTAAATCCACATTTACTATAACATCCTCCAACAACACTATCATAAAACCTGAACCACACACAAAACTGTTAGGCATCATTATTGATGAAATCAAATTCAACTTACACACTGCAAGGAATAAAAAAAAACACACCAGAAACTTAGCCTGCTTTATTGCAACAAAAGATTTCTTACTCCAAATGCTAGACTCCCTTGCACAGTCTTTCCACCTTCCCACACTTCTCTACGCAGCCCCGATACTAACCAATATGCAAGCTACTACCTTGAACAAACTGCAACAAACTTACCACAAAATTGCAAGATTCATTACTAACTTCCCCTACAACTCCCATCACTGCCTTGTCCCTGAACTCATTACAATGGCTTGAATTCCCTCAATTACTGCTACTTTCTCAGTTTGAAGTTATACACTCCATTCTATACAGACCTTCCTCCAGTCCAGCTCTCGCTACTTTTTATCTACCTACGCCGCTTCTAGAACCCTCTGCACCTCTAACCAGCAACTTCTAAATGTAGATCATCCAAAGAAGAACATAGTGAAACTTCTATACAACTGCTCAGCAGCCGACACTTGGAACAAACGTCCTGCACACATACGCTCCATTATACACCCTGCACACTTTAAAAAGAAACTCAAACTTTTCCTTCTCAACACCAAATCTTGTCCTTGCTTAGAACCTACTTATTTCTCCTTTATCTAATGGTGCTTCTTCACTCTGAGTTCCTGTAAGCAGATATACCTTCCTAGGAAGCCTAGGCAATAAATCTGATGACTTGTATAGTTGTATATAACTTGTGTGTACATTTATCAAAAAATTCATCTATTTATTTCATTGTGATTTTTTTCTTAGGGTAATCTAAATACATTTGATTATGATAAAATTAGTACTAACATGTTTTGGGAGTGCCATTTGGTATTGCTACTTGCTATTTTATTACTTATGTAATCCTTATTTTTTTATGTAACTGGAGCTTTTCTCTTCGGGTCTCTACTGAAAACAGGCCTATGGCCCAGTTGGACCAACCTGGTTAACAAATGTCAGTAAATAAATGAGCATCACCTTGTTTTGAGTAAAAATTGTGCATCATGTTAACTGTTTATGTAGTGTGGTACTTGAAAAAGTATGCTAAAAAACAAGAGAAACTATAAAAATGTTGAGATAAAATACTAAGTAAAGCACACTGAACTGTTATGGATTTAAAGAACTTACAAATGGCTCAAAACATGGTGCTTCTGCTGTAAAAATGTATTTGTAGTCAGAAGATGGGCATCAAACTAGAGTTTTCTTTTAGAAAAGGAAAAAAACATCAAAATATTTTCATTTTGTTGCATTAGTACCACTGCGGGTGTCAGCCAGTTCAGTATCACAGAGTTAAGGTGATCATCTAGAGTCCTTGGGAAAGGAACCCCCAGTAACATGATATATAGTTTGTGGATTATATTGCAAGACTGGGGCTGTTGCCACTGTATCAAAATAAAAGTACCTTGGCACAATGACATGAGAATTTAGTATGCTATTTATTTTTTTCTGAGTATAGGGTGGGTAGAAGGGCTGTTAGTACAGACAAGGAAGGTTTACATGTGCATGGTTGTGGTGGAATCAGAAGTAAATACATACTAGTAATCATAGAAAATACTGTTTAAGACAACAGTTGCATTTATGTTTTCCGGAGCTTTCCAGAGACTCTTAGCCTAGCTAGACTATACTGGCCAATAAGACTTAATGAATTTACAGCCCTGCTGAATACAGTGTCTGGAGAGTAATGAGTGTGGGTGTTTTTATACGCTGTGATATATAAACAGCCAAATGGAAGTTTGGCTACCAATATCTCTATTCCTCTATAGAAAATAGTCAATAATACTGACATATAGTGAACAACATGTAAAATTCTCAGCATTTAATAATTGAAAGTCAAAACTCTTTAATATGCAGAATTAATAAGGTGTAACATATTATGAGGAGCTATGATCTCAGTGTGATGGAGAAGGAAAAAGGGCATTAACTATAGTGATGCAAAAGTTGCTATATTATGATGATCGATACAATGTAGAAAATGGTGAAAATGCAATCCTTACAGCAATGTGTGAGACATACATTAATTTAATAAAACGGCATTGATGCATTGACCAGTATTAAAATATAACCTTAAAATAAGTATTATTAAGAAAGTTATCTGGTGTTGACCCACAAGGAAGGCACTTTGCAGAATTCTTTGTTCTTCATAAGAAAGGACAATTTCAGCATACCAAGCACAGACAGGTGTGATTCCTGACTTGCCTCCTACAAGGAAATGTGCAGCATTTAAGCACTATATAATTGCTTGCATGTACAAATGACAATACAATTTCTTGTATGTACAGATGACAGTATAATTGCTTGTGTGAATGGATAGATGACAGGTAAAATTTGTAGCACTTGTTTTTCCTTACATACAGTGTCGTAGCCCTCTGTTTATATTTTACCATTGATCATCTCCTGATTTTGTTCCCATTAGTAAACTTTTACATCCCTGTACTCAGTACAATGTACTCAGGAGGTCCTCAATCACCAACAGTGCTTGAACACTAAGCTCTGCACCAGCTGTACAGCCATTTGTTGAGACTTGTGATGTGAAACATCCTGTCTTCACACACTTCAGGAAGGATCAGGAACATTGAGACGACCTATGCTTTTAGGCTCTACTTCCTAATACGTCTATTCTGCTCTGATCCCTCTCTCCCCATGGACTATTTGTCTCTGCATGTATAATGACATCAAGCTTCTTATGTCATGTACATCTTTTTACAGACCTAAGAATTTACTCTTGTCTTACATTGCAAAATACCAGGTGCGCACCTTGCAACATGTTCTCCTCCCTCTGCTACAGCTAATATGCTGGGAATAGCATCTACCAGTAGAAGCTACTTCCTTGCCCAGTAGGGGTGTGGTGCTATTATCTTGTGAGTCCCTACTACTTTTAGGGCTCTCAATATTCTTCTTGTCTCTAATTCAACTTCTTGAGTGAAATACCTTTCAGCTTAGCTATGGGCTGCCTGATTTTGGGGAGCCTGCATGCAAATAATACTTTGTTTGAAATTCAAAAGTGCATCAGATTAGTGCATGAAACTATCTTGTTTACTTATGAACTTAGTACAGGATTCCCTGCATGTGTTGACTGGCAGGTTATACAGCAGGCTGTTACATGTCAAAGAAATGATAAACAACACAAGTGAATCCTTACAGGTACCTTTAAATAACAGAAGTTGTGCATTTGTATGTATGTCCCCTAGGCACTACAAGATTTCATAGATTTAGAAGTTTTGCATGGAAATGACTCCAAAACTACGTCTATGATCTTCAGCAATCAGCCGAGATATTTTGATGAACTAGGGTAGAATGCTGGCAATATAAAGAGGGAGCTTTGGGGAAGGGAGGCCATACATACTGGGAAAGTAAGTTGTTAGATTAATTCAAAAAGAACCTTCAGAATAGGGATAATGTTATGGGGGAATAGCATTTGAACAAGCAGCTATATTATCTGGGCTCTCATCAGTTAGAAAACTGGCTAAGGTGTGACTCTAATCTTATGAATCCTTTGTTGATAATGAGTAAAAAGTGATTACTTGAAAATGTAAACAACTGATGCCCCCAAAAATAAAGGAAGTGATTGATTTGTTGCCAGAAATATATGAAATGAAATCAAAAAGATTTGAGGAAAAGTGCAAGGGTGAATGTTTAAGCAAATGGTTGTCATGGCTACAGTACCTAAATCAGATACAGGGTTAAAAAGAAGGAATCTAAACTTCTCTTGGGCTGGGGATGGTGCTCACTCCCCTGAAACTAGAGGTGGGTACTTATAAGTTAAGATGTCTTTCTGGAGCCAGGTATGATGTTATAGTAAGCACATGGTTTCTGTTAAGTAAATCAGTTCTTAATTTTAGCCTTTTTTCTTACTTTTTTACTGTGTGACGATGGCATATGAAAACGTTTTGATTTCTTGATTTATATTTTTTCTTTTATGGAGGAAAAATAGTTGTATATATGTTTGGTAAATACAGTTAAGTATTATTAAACAAGCTATAGAACACCTTACTTAGTGGTCAAGAAACTTGTAAATTCTAAATTTAGCTAATAAGGGTCACTAGCAATCCAAGAAAAAAATGACTATCCCTTTAACATGGCTGAAGACATTAGAGATATACTGATAGTCAACACTGATTACATTGCAAAAGTAATCCAGTAAGGTCACCTGAGTAGTTAGATCCACATTCAGGTATATCTAGGAATGGAGAGGAGAAATATGCACATATCTGTTTTATGCAGTAACAAAAGTGGATGCAACTTATATGCAGAGACATGCAAATGACCAGGTTACAGGTATCAAGTTCATTTAGAAAGGTCAGCAAATAAAATGCTGACACAGGAGAAGCTACCAAGTGGAAGGTTATCTTCAATATATTTAATGTTTAACCAAACAAAATTGCAGCATTATAGCTGATTATAAGTAAAAGAATTAGAGAAACAAATCTCTTCACATCAGGTATGTGTAAAGTTTTCTATAATAAGGCACAGCTGTCAGTATAAGGATTTGCTGTATCAGTGTTTCAAGTTATCAATATTTTATAGCAAACCATGCAACACTGAAAGTATAGCAACAAAGATAACAGAGAACATGGTTAAAACATGGCAACCATGCAGGACATTGACAGAGCTATAAAGTAATCTAACAAGAAAAAGAAATTCATGAAGGTGATGCTGAGAAAATCCTCAAATATCACAAGCATCAGTGTTAACTGCTTGCTTACAAGAACATTAAGTGTGATGCAGAAAAATAATATGAAATAAAGTCCCCCAAATGACAAACAGAAAAGCTCTCTTAAAATAATAATACCTGTAAAATTCAGGAAAATATCAGTACCAGTGACACTCTTTGTTAAAACCTCACCATCACCACCACCCCTGGTTGAGAACATTTTTCAAGAATGCAATTACAAATATAGTCTAACATGTGCTAGGTAAACATGGACCTTTACTTCTCCTAAGATTTGGATGAGATATTGCTGTCAGCTTGACTCACTCTTTCTTGTTAGATACAAAAGCTCCATACTACAAGATGAAAATAAATTGGTCCCACAGGTGTGACCAGGTGGGCATCATTTTAAAGAATCCTACAGGGCTAATCCTTCCTATGTTTATCAAACTAAACCCACATGAAAAGGTTGTGCTCAGAATGGAATTTCCAGGGGCTATTAATATTCATAGCACGGAGGAGGGAACCAGATGGTCAATGAGTTTTATTTCTTTTAGGGAATTGCTGCTAGAAATCATTAAGCACAAGTGAGAGTTTTTCTCTGTCTTTACGTAACAACCATTCATCATCTGATTTATGGACACAATGGCCATAAAATATGAAACTTAAATACCAGTGGTCATTTCCTCTCATTTTTGCCTGATTATGAGCTGGATATCCCTTCCTTGGGAGTGGCAGTCCTTTGCAAAAACTGTAGTGCTCTTTACTCTGTACATGATCACTGGTCTTGCTTAAGTGTTTGTAGGGAGAGTGGGTTTGCTACCAGCCTTTTCCATAACTATTATTTCTAATAAGCTAATTAAAAATATTCATGTTATGATAGTGAAGATCTGGAGCAGAGGTGACTTGACTGAAACTACGTCCTTATAAATAATAGTTCTGACTCCACAGCCCACCAGGGGAGATCCAGTGTTTTATGTCAGATGACAGAATACAGAGTTGAGTCTCTGTCTTCCTGACTCTCATTCATTTGATCTGCTCTGTGTTTTTGTCAGATTTTACTTATGTATAAACATCAGATCTGTCAACTAACATGATGTTGACACGACTTTTATCACTTAATCTAAGACAAATTAATTTTATTTATAAAGTAGGCATAATTTAATTTGGAATGCTTATACATGCTGCATTTAATGAGAAGTGTGACTATGGCATTAGTAAAGTACAACATTCACCTTACAGAACCTGTTTGCTTAGCAGTAAAACAATACAAATTTAGTGTAAAAATGAAGATGAAAAATTCTATAGAATCATTACATTGTTTTAATAATGAAATAGTGAAAAGAGAAAATATTTAATAAACAAAGGTGTTCTGCTGTACCTTTTCTGTGCAGTTTACTTTTTTGGGAGAGTATGTGAGAGTGTTAGATCACTCATCAGACATATTTTCCTAAGAACATGTTTAACCCTATTCTAAATTACACCACTGATTCGGAATGGGGGTCCCTTCAGATGTTTCCAATTCACAAAACTTTAACTTAATAAAATAATTATTTTTACTATTTTTTTTTCCTTGAAAAATATGTAGTGTGTATCATGTTATATATTTTTTTCTTGTTTTTCTGTGTATCATGTTATATTACTCTCATAAGAATTCATCTTCCCATATAAATTTACAAGAATTGCACTGATTACTTTGATCTCTTTGTTATAACAGCTGAGAAAAACAAATGTTATTTTGTCAGTATGAATGTACCAGACTTAACAATGCTAATACAAATCTCCTGTCTTTATCCTTGCTGTCAACTTGAATAAAACATTTATCAGCAGATCTCTTTTTTTTTAACCACTGTATCAATCTGGCAACAGTCCTGTCTTATCTTTGGTCCCCCCCTCCTTCTACTACTTGAAACAAAAATCTAAATATGACACTGTGAAGTACATACAGCAAGTCTGTTTTTCTTTCCTTCCTTTTTTTGTTACCTGAGCAAGACTTAATACAAGCACCTCTTTTTTGTTAAGGGGAAAACTTAAGGGTATTGCTTTGGTTAAGTGTCTTGCTTAAAGTCACAAGTCTTAAAACCATTGTGGCAGAATTCAACCTCAGGCAGGTTGTAGTTCATTTGCAGGTCATTGTTTTAATGCTTCAAGTCCCAGATTTGTCCTGCAGCTCAAGTAGATTTGATGGAAAATATATCAATGACATATCTTGAACGTATCCACTACTGAAGCAGTTTAACTTGTGAACAGAGAGATATTAAACATCCCTATATGGAGACTTTTGAGAAGAAACCGTACAATGGGGGGTTACTATTTTTATCTAGAGAGTGGGACTTTAGCTATGAGTATAGGGAATAAAGAATCCACAAAAAATTAAAGAAAAAAAACTACTGAAATTATTACTAAATGACACACCATCTCTCTTTGTGACATCTCTTCTCTATGATTGTATAGATACATTTGTTGGCTCGCCAAGGCACTGCATCTCCCCAGTAATCAAACGTTCACACCATTCAGAATGACTTACTGTGTGCAGAATCAGCTGTAAAGCATGGCTTTAGCAAACCTAGAAATCATTTACAAAAACAATTATGTGACGTGACATGATTGTAGTGAGGTATACAATGTGCAGACTTGCTCTAGTCCAACTCTGAGTCTTTAGATAAAAACAAAGCATTGCTTGCATCAGTGGGCTCATTGTAAGCCCTGTTAATGAAGTATGTACAGACAAGGTTAACAGTAATTGTAATATTACTAAAAGATGATTTACAGTAAGGCCTCTGACGTTTCCATAGCTGAACATTAAAGTCAACCATAGTACAGAGAACATAGTACTTTAGTTTTAATATCTTTTTATGTTTCACAGTAGTCCCTAGTTTGGCGCCATTACATCTACTTGCAGGTAGGGTTCCAGATATAGCTGGTCTAGATCATGGGAAAAAAGCAGCATAAATTATTATCTGTGACTGCTTTTGTGATGTGCTGTAATGACATTCTTCTAGACCATGCCACCTGCCTTGGATTTTAACATCTCCCACAGTGTCACTGGACACAGAAGTCAAGTGCTGTTTAGTATGATGTCCAACATAGTGCATTTAGTATGATATCTGACAGAGTGCCTTTAGTATTACATCTGAACTGCCTTTAGTATTACACCTGACAGAATGCCTTTAGTATGACATTCGACAGAGTGCCTTTAGTATAATGTTCAACAGAATGTCTTCTGTATAAAATTCAACAGAGTGCCTTTAGTATAACATCTGACAGAGTGCCGCTAGTATTACATCTGACAGAGTGCCTTTAGTATAACACCTGACAGAATGCCTTTAGTATGACATTCGACAGAGTGCCTTTAGTATAATGTTCAACAGAGTGCCTTTTGTATAAAATTTGACAGAGTGCCTTTAGTATAACGTCCAACAGACTGCCTTTAGTATAACATCTGACAGAGTGCCTTTAGTATTACATCTGACAGAGTACCTTTAGTATAACACCCGACAGAATGCCTTTAGTATGACATTCGACAGAGTGCCTTTAGTATAATGTTCAACAGAGTTCCTTTACTATAACATTTGACAGTGCCTTTAGTATAACATCCAAGAGAGATTTTAGTATAACATTTTACAGAGTGCCTTTAAAATAAGCTTCGACAGAGTGCCTTTAGTATAACACCTGACAGAATGCCTTTGGTATGACATTTGACAGAGTGCCTTTACTATAACATTCAACAAAGTGCCAGACTGGTTTGCTCAAAGCTATCATATGTCATTCTTATTGAGAAACAAGCTTCAGTTTACCAGTATGGACTTAGAACTGGAAATAATGCTAATTCTGCCTTGGCTAGGTCAAGCAGACCATATTATACACAGATAACAATTGTGTTCTTGCAGCTCTCCTTGTGAACTGCCTAGGTCTTTAACCAATACATATATATATATATATATATATATATATATATATATATATATCGATCGATAGATAAATACATAGATATAAAACATAGTGAGTTATGAAATTATTTCACAGTTCATGTACATCAAACCAAAGTTGATATTGTTGTTTCTCTCAATTTAATGTGTGTTGCCAATGGTTAATACAGGGTTAAACCCATTGTTGTCTCGTCTACAGTCCTAACAAATCTGTCATATGACTTTTGTTGTTATTCAAAATAACTTCATTATTGCACTGATGCAGTAGTGAATATAAAATGTGCAACTGATGCCAAAATTATCCAGAAAATTCTAAGCACATTTCTTTCATGTTAGCTTCTGCTGAAAGGTCATGAATTGCAGCTTCAAATGGGTGAAATGGCTTTGGGAGGTAACAGAAGATTAGCCAGCATCATTGCTGTTAGAATAACACGTAAGTTAAGCCTGGCTCCATGGTGCAGTGGGCTGGAGTCCTGGCTGTGACTTGGGTGACCGGAGTTTGATTAGTGGCCCTGGCATTAGAGGAACCAGACAAGAAGAGGAATGAAGAAGCATGATGATGTTCCCTGTGCATAGTGAACACACCTGGCAACATGCCATTTCTATGTTTCTGCGATGTGCTCTTTGGTTGGTACAATGCATCCTATTATATCTCTTCCATCGCTACTGTGTGATGTGATGTAACCATTCAATGACTGTTTTCTGATTTAACTTAGTCATCAGGCCATGGGAGAATGGAACATAAGAATTCACCTTTGGAACTTAGTCATCAGGCCATGGGAGGACGGAACATAAGAAAGCACCTTTGGATATCATTTTAAATAGGAAAAGCAGACTTTTCTATTATCCATAGAACTGGAACCGCATCCTTAAGATAATTATAGTAATTCACATAACCTTTGCCATAAGGCGATTCATCTTCATGTCTAACTTCAAAAATATGAACTAAACATTCTACAAGTTTATAAAATATGACTTCATCCTCACATTAAAAACAATGAAATCATCTTCAGGACCATAAGACATGGGTGGTAGGGATTTTATTTTACTTGATTCTATTTTATACCATCTTCATATTATGTGCTTGCAATAGTCAGCTCAGACAGACTCCTATCTAATAACAGTAAAAATCAATAATTAATCTCTCACCCTCGCATGTCTATATGCCCTTGTACTCTCCTAAACATCTTGCAGACTTATTCTTCTTTTGGTTCACAAAGATAAACAGTGAATTTCTAGTTTTGGGTGACCTAAATATATTGTTTATTTAATATTTTGATTTACTTACTTACTTATTTGCACTTGTTGGCTGTGGAAGTCTGACTGCTCATATTGCCCCTTTTCAGCAGAGGCCTGTGGAGAAAAGCTCTGCAATATACAGTTGTACATGAACAGCAAATGTAGGGCAACCATAACAATAGCTAAGCACCCCTTGCTTAAGTTGTTAAGGTCGGGTCTAGTGCTAAGCAGTCAAATCTGCCAATACTGAATAGCAAATGACAGTGGCAGTACTGCTGTCCAAAGGGATAAAGTATCCCTTCCTCTGACAAACTTAGAAAGTAGCTGGAATAACAGGATGTGCTCACTGGAAGTGGTTTTTTTTTCCTAAAAGGTATGAACTCTGAAACTCAAATGTATATCACTATTCAGTGACTTCAATCCTGTGTGATTTGTCAAGCATGGACTTTATGAGGAACAGACCACACAAACGAGGCAAAAGTCTGGACATTCTGTGAAAATCTAGACCATTGAGAGCCATGAAAGGAAAGCTTCATACTGCCTTTCTGACAGCAAGCCCCCCAGTGCTTTCAGCTTTGAAAGACATCAAACACCTAACATAGGGGATTATGATTGGGTTGCTGAGCATAACATAAAGGATTATGATTGGGTTGCTGAGCATAACTCTTTATTATGTGCTAATGATACAGATGTCAAGGAATTCTTGGCAACCATGTCTTGAATACATAATAAAAAGGTAATGACTGGCAATTCGATCATAATCCTCTGTGTTAGTGATGGAATAGCGTTTGCGCTAAACGGCTTGTTATATCACTTATGTTCATAAGTAAGTACTAGGCTACCTGCCCTTGCAAGCCATTTTAAGTCTTGCCAATTTCCACTGAAATGTGAGCATCAAACTTTGTACCTTGTGCTGCATTAACCATTATGCCAACTCCAAAGCCTAACTATCATCCTGGCAGTCAATGAAAGAGTTCTTTGGTTGGGGTGTATCAAACAACTCCTGTCTTGTCTGAGTAAATTCAGTCTGTGGGAATGCCTCATGTAACTGCTCTTGGCCAGATTTAAAAGAAGGGAGATCCACTTTGCCTGGGACAAAAGGGAGTCAGCACCACAATCTTTGAGGAGGCCTCTGGTTCTTTAGAAGAACCTCCAATATCAATGAAAATGGTATAGAAGCCAAGACACACATTCCTGTTCATAGGAATGAGAAGGCATCTGTAGTCCAGGCTGCTTTGCAAGGAATCCTGGAGCAGAAGTTTTTTAGTTGTTTTTTTCCGAGAGGAGGCAAACACAACTGCTAGAGGTGTTCTCCACTGTTCAATTAGGTCTTGAAAGATCCCAGGGTGAAGTTTTTATTCATGCAGGTCCACAAGTTTTCCTCTGACAAAATATTTGAAACCTGAAAAATCAAACTGAGCTGAGTTGCTGTCTCCCAGGCTATCATAGCAAGTCTGCAAAGGGGGGTAAGATCTGGTACCCCCCTGTTTGTTTATGTACTACATAACAGTGGGGTTGTCTATGAAAACTTGTAAAGGTCCTGAAGAGCAGAGATAATTTAGGGCTTACAAAGCATTTATTTTTATTTATTTATTTTTTGTCTTTGACATTTATGCAGTTCTGTCTGCCAGGTATGTTCCACAGACCTGGTATTTTTACACATTTAGAAACTGCTCCCCATGTCAGGTCTGAAGTATCTGTTGTGATAGATTGAAGAGGAGGGAGAAAGAAAAATGGAAAACCTGGATTACTAGAGACATGGCCTAACCACCATGGAACCTCCCTCCTTACAACCTCTAGCATTGGGATCTGAAAAGATGAAGGGTGTAGATGCTAAGTCCAGAGCGACTTGAAGTGCCACTGGATGTTTATCATGTAAAGCCTGGCCAGGTGAATCATAAGAATCATAAATACCATGCACCCCAGAATCCTGAGAAATTTCCTTGCAGGTACTTGTTTTTGAATGGATAAATTCAGAAAAAAACTTTTCGAAAATCTTTACTTTGTCTAGAGGAAGAAATGCTTTCCTAGGGCAGAATCTACTGCATATCCCCTGAAAACAATTCTGTGAGAAGGGACAACAGAATATTTCTGTAAGTTCACTTGAAAACCCAGACTGAAAAGAAGATTCTGAACACTTGCTAAGGACTCTTGACAACTGGAAAAAGAGTCTGAAATATAAGACAGTCATGTAAAGATGGAAAAATGTGAATGCCTTAAAGTCTCTGCACTCCCTTCCCATATATATATATGGGATATTCACCTCTTGCATTCATAGGATCACAGGATAATAGGAAGTTACCTACAAGCCCATACAAGCCTAGCCAAGTTCTGCCCTTCTTTCCATGATCATGTTTCCATGATCACCACCTATTGCCCATGTCCAAGAGAGACACAGTTGGAACCCTTGGGGTGAATTAATGGTTACCAGTCCAATCATCCAGATTGAGCTCAAAGAGGGCCAAAGAGGTTCTCTGCTTGACATGAATTGGGAGTCTGTTTCACAGGTGTGGTGACCTCTCGGAGACAAACCTGTCCCTCCGCCGGGTTCCATTAATGTCACATACCAGGTTAAGGTCTTTAGAACAAGTAACCCATGAGCCATTTGACTGGTGGATATGCAGCATTTCCAGTAAAGCAGAGTCAGAGATTGCCTTATATGCAAGGCAGAGATTGCCTCTGAATAGTCTGCATGAAATGGAGTAAAGTGACAGTGATTTCATCTGATCCACATAGGACATATACTGAATACCTTGAATTCTCCTTGTGAGGAACTTCTGTGGTGTCTCCAATTGCTGCAGGTGCCTGGAAAAGTACATACCAAAAGTGTCATTGTACTCAATTATTGGCCTGATGAGGGAAGAGTACAGGGAGGTTATAACATCTTTTTTTCTGGAGGCAATGCCCTTACTTATGAGATGAGCGATATAGAATGCCCTTACCACTGTGGAGACATAGTGATCAAAGGTAAGGTTGCTGTCAACCACTGTGCCCAGGTCTCTCACCACTGAATGTGCACTTAGGGTGTTTCTATTGATGTGGTAGTTAGCAGGAACATCACTTTTATGTGACTTTGGCACCAATCATTTGTTTGCAAAAGACCTTCTTGTAGGATGTTGACATAGTTTGGGGATTCTATGACCACTCCCAGTTTGCAGTCATCAACAAACTTTGTGAGCTATAGACCTTTAGTTTTTGCTTGTAATTTGGAGAAATAGATTCTGAACAGTAGTGGTTCCAGGATTGACCCCTGTGGAACACCACTGGTTACTGATCTGCTGTTGGAGGTGAATTACCTTATTTTGACTGTATGGGTTCCATAGGAGAGCCAATTAGTGACCCACCTAATGATACAAGGTTTGAAACCTAGCTAGGTGAGTTTGTCAATAAATCCTGAGAATGGAATAGCGTCAAAAGTCTTGGCCAACTCCAGGTAGGCTGTATGCAAATTTTTCCCCTCATCCAGGGCTCTGGTGACTGTCTTGAGGAAATCCACTAGTTTTTAACAGGCATGATCTCCCTTTGACAAATCTAAACAGAGTAGGGTCAAGTGTTTGGAGATTACCTATATCTTTGTTGATAAGATCCATGATGATTCACTCCATTGCTTTGCAGATAAGGAGAGTCAGGCTAATAGATCCTGGGGTCAGTGGAGGCACCACCCTTGTGCATGTGGATAACAGTGGCCATTTTCCATTCAGCTGGGATGAAGCTGGTGCTTAGACTATGATTGAAAAGAGTACCCAGTGGTGTTGCTAATTCTTATTGGAACCCTTGTAGGACACAGCCTGGGATGTTATCAGGTCCCATAGATGCTGTGTTTTGGCCTTAGAGAGGGCATTTATGACCTGCTCTCTAGAGATACAAGGTGGGGGACAGGTGGAAGGAATGTCATGGGGTATGTGTGGTGGGGACAGGGGAGTAAAGTTTTCACAGGACGTTTTAGCTAACAGGTTTGCTATGTCCACAGGCTCAGTGTATGTGATATCATTAACTACCAGTTCGGCACAAATCTGGGTCTTACCTTTTAGGTACAGATATAACTAAAGAAAACCTTATGGTAGTCCTTAGTTAAGGACACTCATTTGGATTCATTGCTTGTTTTGGAGGACTTCACAGGAAGCCTTATTTGCTTGTTTGAGCAGGTTAGCACTAATAGAAATGTCCCATTTGTCATGTCCAGAATGACGTGAATCTTCTGAATAGGGACTAATTTTGAGTCGTTCCCAATCTAGAAACAGGCAGAAAAGGATGCTGTGAGCTCTTAGTTTGGGAGGTAAGAAGGATGAGAATACCTGTTCCTTGCCAAAGACGAGTGGAAAAGGGGATGTAGACAGAGATGTAAAGTATGCTCTTGGCTCTTCATTAAAATGACCCTCACCATTATGTATATATACCAGAAGAGGGGATCAAATAATCTAGAATTCTACTTGAGGAGGCTGGATGGTCAGCAAGAAGGAGCAAACAGCACTGAACAAGTAAGACATAAAGATAAATAAATAAAAAATAGATATAATAATTGTCTTAGCATTCAAAGCTGGCATGCCACCTTCTATTCCTTTCATCTCTGCTGGTGAACCAAATGAGTTTTATTGCAAGTTAGTTCTTTAGCCTTTACTTGGTCATTACCTGTCCCCAGTTCTCTCACACTTTCATATGTATAGCACCAGTTCAAAATGTCAAGTGATTTTACTTCTCTGTAGGACTTTTTGTTTGTTAGGACAACCACAATGCTTTGCTACATGGCCCATTTACTGAACACACCAATGCTTTTCTTGAATCCTTTTCCTATAGCTAGTACCACAAGGATAGTAATCTCTTTTCAGGGGAGACTTGAGGGGGGTATAATTTATACTATTACACAATGACTGCAGTGGTGGTGCTGCGGTAGTGTTGTCGCCTCACAGTAAGACGTCCTGTTCGATTCTCAGCTAAAGAGTCTTCTGTGTGGAGACATGCGTGAATGGGCATACCTTTGTTGAAGGTTGCGCATCAGAGCTGGCAACTCGGCACGTAAAAATCTACTGCCAATCATTAGCGGACCGGAGTTCCACTGTGGCGACCCCTAACCAGGAAAAGCCGAAAGATACAACAACAACAACACAATATTACTGTAAATGATTCTAATTTTATTAGCTTTGTGGTTTGCTCATCAGCAACAAAAAAAATCAAGCTACTTATTTTTTTCTGATATACAAATCACAAATGCCATTCACAAAGACTGGGCTCAAAAGCAACAATACATTTTTCACTGGACCCTTCTTTAACAACAGCCTATAAACTGTGGTGCAGTTGGATCCATAGAAACAAGTGCAATTTAACATCACTTTAAAGTGATTAAAGATTAAAGTGCACTTTAACATCACTGTTTCTCTGTAGTGACCTGTGTTGTCTGCAACATACATATCTCCATGTTTTTGTGATGTTAAGGACTGGTACCTGTCAAACATGCAGACCTACAGAAAAGGTCCAAAGTAAAATTAAGACTGCTAGGTGCCTGACATAAGATAAGTAAGTTGGCATCTATGTCTTGCATGTTGTGGGAGTTGAGAGGAAAAAAAGTCCTCTTCCTTTCTCAATTATACACCATCCATCCATGTTAATGCAATTTACTAGCAGTATGCAAAAGGATGAATAGTTTATGTCTGCATATCTGCTGAAGTGAAAAGAATTGTGATTTCATTGCACATATAGAAACATTTCACTGCAACAGTTTTGCTATTAACGGGCATAAATTATAGTTACTTTACCATGTGGGGATCAGGACTATAAACTGAGGCAGGATGGAAAGAGGATTCTATAAAAAGGGATATGGAAATCTAAAGTATGACTTGAAGGAACTTGAAGAAAAAGACAGTGACATACACAAAAGGAGACATGAAAGTGGCTCAGTCTGATATATACAGGTCTTTAGAATCAAATACCAGTGATAATTATTGCAAAGTATGTGCGCATTAAAAAGCATATTTAGCAATATTAATACTGTAACTGAATGCCAGAGATAATTCACACAAAAGGCTTCCAAATTAACACCGCCTTTAAAAGGTTCATTTTCTTTTCCAGTGTACGCTAATCATCAGTGTTGGCATACAGTGTATTTGGCACAATGTTTGAATATAGAAAGAAGACTAATCTGATTACATCTCCTGACTTCAATATTACATTTACCCAGTCATTTTCCTGTTGATATGTTAAAGAAATTCAGTGCTGACAAGTATCTACATGTCATTAAGTTTAATTTTATGCAAATGAAACCTCATAAATGCAATTTTAATCTTCATTGGTGTAATAAAAGCTCGATTTATATAATAGATTTTTTAGTAGATTCTACTTTACAATGTGGCAAAATATTTATTTGGATTGTTTACAAAATTACTTAAACAGCAGTTTCTAAAATGTGTGTGGATAAATGCATACAGAACACATAATGGTTGATCTGGCACTGTGTGTTTCAAAGTACAGTGAAATCCTTATTATCTATATAACAGTCAGTACCCAAAATAGCAGTAGTATCATAAAAATAATGTCTGTTAAGAAAAGTTTGCACAAGTATTGTGGATTCTGCATGTTCTTATGTTAAATACATATACATAGCAAAAGAAATAGCATCTAAACATAAAACAATGCATCACTGATTAAAAAAGTAACAAAATGAGTTTAGATATTCAGAAAGTCACTGAAACTTCACATATGAATAGCTGGTGAAACGTGCTTGAAAGAATGACAGTATCAACAACTATTTAGCACATACAGAAGGCTGATCATGGCAACAGGACCAGGCCTGTCTGCTCTACTTTGGGAGTTCATCTAGGATGGCCCATAGCAGTGATAAAGGGTCCAGATGGAGAGATGATGAAATATGTAAGAAAAGGATAGCTGCACTGTTGGAACCATAGTGTTGTTGGAAGTCATCCTCAAGTCATGGTGGAATCCTTCATGAAGTGGACCCTGTTTTTACAAAATTTCTCCAAGATGACACTAATATATAGAATATATTTTATATAGCATATATCATGGAGAGAATCAGGTTAAAAATAAAAAAAGACAGCAGGGTGCAAGTCCCATGAAAAAAACGTGCCTAATCCTGCTGTGCACACTGGAGCCAAGACTGGAAAAGTATAGAATCCTCAAGACACAGAAACATTCCTACAATGGGGTTAGGTCACGCTCAGGGGAGGATGGCCTCCCTGTTGTACAAGGAAGTAGTAGTCCACAAAAATCATAAAAACCTGCAAGTCAGAAAGAGCCATAAAGATGAGAGTATGGACTACTGAGGATAAGGAACTTGTGTATTGTTAATATCATGTACAGCTACTATTATGCAAGAAGCCCAGAACTTATAGATCGAAGGTATTCAAAAAGATTGAGAGAGCAATTAGTGGAAAGAAAATCCTTGTACAAGAAAAACTGTAAAAAGCTTCAAATAAAAATGCATGTGCATTAGCACAACAAATACATGAAAAACTTTGGGCCACCAGGAAAAAGAAGCCTCAGAGGAAGTGCAAAAATATAAAGAACAAAATCTATAGATTTTTGAAAGGTACAAAAAAGAAATATGAACATGGGAAAGAAAAACAGATCTGCTGTGGTGCAATTTTTATGCAAAGGGGAAAGACAAACTAATCAATATAAATAACACATCTAAAGATATTTGAAAAGGAATATAGGCAAAGGAACCCAGATATGGAAAATTTCACAATACAAAAAGAACACAAAGGGAGAATGTAGAACAAAAGATTAGTAAGGCAGAAGTTAAACAAACGGAAATGAAGTTATATAATACCTGTGAAGTGGAGGATTTAGTTCAGAAAGTCTAACACAAGCCATGACACAGCATGATGGAACAATGAGTCCCCACTTTAAGGAGAAATAGGTAGAGTGAGAGACATCTGAAAAAGAAATATGCACATGGGAAAATAAACAGATCTGATATGGTGCAATATTTATGCAAAGGTAAAAGCAAAACCAGTCAATACAAAAAAGCAGCACCAATGCTATTTGAAGGTAAATACAGACAAAGGCACACAAATATGGAAAATTTCACAGTACTAAAAATAAGAAAACATAGGGGAAGCAGAAAAGAGAATTAGTAAAGGAGAATTTAAAGAAGTAGAAACTGAAGTTCTGGATTACCTGTGAAATGAAGGATTTAGTGGAGAAAATCCAACTCTGGTAATGTCACAGCATGATGGAATAATGAGCCCCCAAATTAAGGAGAAACAGGTGGAACAGGAAGCATCTGACCACTTGCCCATGATAATACTCTGACGTTTTTAGTAGGGAACCAGTACAAATGTCCTGTCTTAGTTGTCACACAGTAAGGTAAGAAGCAAGAAGCAGTGACAACTAAGACACAGGCCATTTTATAAAGAGATGGGCCAATAAGTTCCCATATGAAGAAACAACATATGACCAGGATGCAGATGAAGAGGAAACAGATAGCAATGAATGTGCCCTCGGTTTAGAGGAAAATGATCTAAGGGAAGAGTTGTCTTATTTAATAAAGATAGACAGACATATTAATATTGATAAAAAATACATTACAAGAAGTAAAAAATACTCAAAATATTGGAAGTCTGATTAAACAGATGAACACAGTAATCAAGAATATTAACAGGAATTCATGTCATATTTGTTATTTTTTTATTTCTTTTTATTTTTAAATCACTGGTGTATCCTAGGTATTCCACTATCCAACTGTAAGTATATGTATATATATATATGTATATATATATATATATATATATATATATATATATATATATATATATATATGCTTTTATTTCTTTCATAAACCACAAGTCTCCCTATCCTGCTCTGTTACCAAACCAACAGAACTGCTTGTTAATCTTATTTTTGTTTCTCTTTAGTTGCAGCCTTCCATACAACCTGACCTTAATCTGCTAACATTGGCCTTCCTCTATATTACCTTGTACTGAACCGGGCTCACTGAATACTGCCCTGAACAGTGCTGAACTGGATGCGCATACCACCTCTGTGAAATAAAGTAGGTTTTGTTTGCCTACTGTGCTGCTGTCAATTAATTTTTTGTAGTGTAAAAGTGTTTGTAAATCTAAGGCTGCACATATGCAGAGTGACACCCCCATTCCTGTGTTTGCTCTTCTTAATTTCCCTTGCCAACTGTTTGCACTCTTCATGTTTATTTTTTGTCTTCTTCCTCACTCATTTTGTATGTCAGATGGCAGAATTGACTTGAGAATAGCCAGTTCTCCAACTCTTTCATCTCCTGCAGCTAGGTCTCTAGGAACATACCCTGTTCCACTGAATATAATTCTTAGCTGTTGCACATCCCTAACTCTGATGACATAGCCCAAACATGTTATAGGTCTGTCAACATAACACAAATAGGTATTGCCCTTTAAGTGAAAGCAGTGGTTACCCTAACATACGACTGTTCTTTCCACAAGCCCATTTTCACTTCCTACCTATTGTCCTCTGCTCTAGTCTCCGTGCCACTTCTCCCCCCCCCCCAGCATTGTGACCCTTCAGCTTACCTGTTCCCAGTCATTCTGGATAGATTGTTTTCTTTGGGCTTCTCCCAGCTGGGTCAAGCCACTCTGTTCACCCTTGCTATGCTCTGGTTCACCTGCTCCCCTACCCTGCCTCCATTCCCCCCCCACCCCCACTATACCTACATTTATCCAACCCAAAATCACCCATCCTACCCCACAATATAAACAACTCCCCTATGCCAACAAGAATTCTCCCAAAACCAAACTACCAAGCCCCCACTTATCCTATTCCCCCTAAGTTTTTTGCCACACCTGACAAAAGACAACCAAATCTCCAGTTTAACTCCCTAATAATACAGTACCTCAAAGTTATTACATCCATATCCACCCAACTACTACTAAGTGGTGATATTCATCCCAATCCTGGCCCTGAAACCCACACCAATAACAACAATCCCCACCTTCCTTCCAAACAAAACCCCAATGACTTACTAATCCTGAACCTAAACATTCACAGTATTATGAACAAAATAGAAGAACTCCACTCCACCATCTCTTTATACAACTCGGTCATCATTGTCATCACTGAAACATGGCTTAAACCACATATCAGTGACAACTCCATAATCCCACCTGGCTATAATATTCTAAGGTCTGACCAACTACTCAAAAGAGGTGGTGGAATAGCCCTATTACATAAAACTTACTTAAAAGTTCAAGCACTACATACAGATACCCCTGACTTTAAACATGCTGAAACCTTACTCACAAAACTTTTTTTAAATCAACACAAACATCTTAACTTAATAGGCATCTATATACCCACAGGTGACAATCTTCCAGTCCTCAAATCCATACTTCACTGGGCCTCCCACTCCCTACCCCAAGAAACCATCATATTAGGTGATGTAAATGTGGACTGGAACTATATGCACTCTCCCACTCCCACCTGCATATTAATCTCTATAATTACACCCAACTCATCCAGTCCCCTACACGCATTGATAAAGCCACAAAAAGAGAATCCACACTAGACTGGATCCTCACCAATCAGCCCAATACTGCCCAACAATGGGGCACATTGGCCAACACACTTATTGACCACAACCCTACCTTCTTATTTAGACATAGGCAAAAAACCACCAACTCTCACTCTCTCCTACAAACCCACTCCCACAAAAATTTCCCCAAAGATGACTTTCTGACAGCCTTAAAATATTATGACTGCTCTTCCATCAAAATCCTTCCACTAGATAGTGCAGTTGAATACTTCAACTCCTCATTTCTAGACATCCTCAACCATCTAGCCCCCCTTAAAAACATTTAGGTTATGTAGTAACCCTACCTCCTGGCTCCAGAAAAAACTACAAGAACCCTACTCCAAAATGGGGACAAAGCTTAGGAAACCTGGCTCCACTACAGAACACCTGCAACTAGACAATACTTTCTTGAACTTCGGAATATGGCCAAAAACCAAGTAAAACTAGATCAACAAAACTACTACCTGCCCCTACAAAAGAAGTATAATAACAACCCTCAGAAATTCTGGGCAACAGTAAATAATATCCTTCAGCCCGATAAATCCACCACTCCACTCCCCAATATCCCTGGCACTGATCTCGATATCGCCTGCAGCTTTAACAACTACTTCACCTCCTCCATTCTAAATATGATAAATAACTCCACCACCAACACTTCCCAACCCCCTACAACCCAGCAAGACTGTATCCCCTTCTCACTCATGCCAGTACAAACATCCTATATACAAAAATTACTAACTAAACTTAAACCCAACACCCTAGCTGCTGGCAATATCCTCTCCAAATACCTGCAACTCACATCCACAGTCATAGCTTACCCTATCTCACTACTAATTAACAGATCCACTACTGAAAATACTGAGCCAACCTTGTAGAAAAACTCTTTTATCATTCCCCTTCACAAAGGTGGACCCTCTACTACTCTCTCTATCACCCAATAGCAATTCTTTCACCCCTGTCAAAACTTCTAGACAGATGCATACATCACCAAATCTACTCCCACCTTTTCTCTAATAATCTTCTCTCTCCTACCCAGCACGACTTCTATCCATCTCACAATACCTCCACTGCACTACTCAGATTTACCAACACTATAAACTCCTATAGGAAACAAGGCAATCTTGTCTACGCTACCTTCCTTGATTTATCCAAGGCATTTAACACGGTGTCTCATAATAAACTTTTAACCTGTCTCTCTGACCTTAACTTTGTCACCTCCACTCTGCTCTGGTTCAAAAGCTACCGAGATAACTGTTCCCAGTCTGTCAAATGGATAAACTCCCTATCCCCCCACTTCCAGTCACCCTAGGCATACTCCAAGGTTCTATCCTTGGCCACCTTTTATTTAATATCTTCACCAACCAACTCCACCTAGCTACCACAAAAGTTGATATAGTCCAATACGCTGATGATACTACTCTCATATGCACTGCACCCAATATCAAACTTCTTCAGCAAAAAGCCCAAAAAACCTTCACTGAAATTTAAAACTGGCTCAATAACTCACAACATATACTTAACCCCAGAAAAATCCAACTCATGTTGTTCCACCCAACCAAATCCTCTAATCTCCCATTTTCCATTTTCTCCACCAATAACACCCAAATAACCCCAGTCCCTAAGGCAAAACTCCTAGGAATTATCATTGACCAACAGCTCAAATTTAACAAACACATATCAGTAACCATCTCTAAGGTCCACAAAAAATTAGACTCCCTCTGTAGATGCCAAAAGTACCTTACCTCAGAATCTTGTATTGCCATAGCTAGAACTCATCTTCTGTCCACACTGCTATATGCCTCTTCCTCACTAACAAACCTAAATAAAACTGACTTAAACAAACTCTCTACCTTCTACAACAAAATTTCCAGATTCACCACCAATACCAAGTCCCATTACCACTATTGACAAGCCCTACAAACCCTACATTGGCTTGAATTCCCCAACCTTCTAAAATATCACCAGCTCAACTTAGCCCATCAAATACTGTACTACTCTGAAAAAAATACCTGCCCTGAACAACCTCCTTAACTTCCATATTCCAAATAGACAAATACTTTCTAGCAACAAAGCCTTAATTGAAAACATCTCCTGCAAAAACAACTCAAGGGAATCTCTTTTTGCTCATGAAATTGCCAAGACATGGAACAACCTTCCTCCTGACCTCAGACTTCTAAATTCTACATCCTCCTTTAAGACTCTCCTAAAATCATATCTCTACTCTCACCATCTATGCAAGTGAAATAAGCCACCATAAATCAACATACTACTACTGGGAAACCTTTTTTACAACTCAAGTGCATCCTCTGCCAGGGTCACTGTTCCGACTGTACTATACTCTTCTGATTTCATCTTAATCCTCACTGTAAACACTGTAAATACTGTAAATACTTGTAAATATTTCTACAAGTAGTCCCGTTTATCCATCCATCAGTGTAATACAACTGCTATGCTCATTCTCTATAAAAATGTTTCACCTTTACATCCAACAATAGAATTCTTATTGCTATTAACAAAAATATATTTATATTGTAACATTTACCTGCAAATCTATATCTATACTCTGACCTATTGTAAATAGTATCGCAACTTGTTATACTACATTAAAGTAATCTACAACTTCTTCTCTCATGTTAAAGTAATCTACATCTTCTTCTCTCATGTTATTGTAAATTGTATTCTCTCTTTTTTTACTGTGCTGGAGCTTTTCTCCCCAGGACTCCACTGAAAATGGACATCTGCTGTCCAGTTGGCCTATCCCGGTTAACAAATGTGAAAATAAAATAAAAAATAAATAAATAATTACTGTTGCGCTAGAGTTTTATTGATGGCATTTAACTCTCTGAACCTTGTCTCCCCAGGCCTCTTTCGACTTTCCCAGTAAAACAAATGTCAATCAATCAATAAATAAATAAATACATAAATTTGACAGAAGAAGTAAGCAGAAGGCATGTACACTAAAAAGCACAATAATGTGGCAAGACTGTTGCATTGGGAATTGTTCAAACACTACAGTATAGACGCTGATAATCATTAGAAACATGAACCACAAAGCATTACACAGAATGATGAAGTCTACATCAGATGGGATCATCCATTACCAATATAAAAAAACAGATGAAGGAAAAGCAGATATAGTAGTCCATAAAAAAAGACAAAAGTAACAATGAACATTCAAACTGTTACACTTAGCGATTCCAGTGTCTCATGTACAGAGAGATACAAAGTCATAAAACATCAAGATTTGCAAGCAGAAATGAGGGCAATGTGGAAGAAAGATACCTAGACATTTCCAATAGTAGTAGGAGCAATAGGTCTCATTAAAAAAGAATTTATAGTCGTATTTAGATATGCTACAAATACATGTAAATCTATAAGAATTGCAGAAGGAGTCCATTTTGGGTACATTGCGGGTACTGCGAAGAGCACATTTGGTTAACATTAGAGATTGAAACAGTACTAATTTCATGAATCACCCTTGAGAATAATGGTTGTGAGCACTTCTTTCATAAACCACAAGTCCAAAGCTGTAGTGCATCACACAATCTGTTAAAAATAAAAATGTTTAGCACGTACAGATGACCATGACCCCTTTATTGTGTACTTTTGTCCCAAATGCTCTCAAGACTTCCTCAGAACAAAAGTAAAACCATTCAACATTCACTGAGCTTGTATCCCAAAGGGAGTGTCACATGGTAAAGAACACCAATCAGAACACAGTGTCCTTCTGAGAGTCTTAAAACCATAAATGAAAAATACAGTAGGAAGAATAATCATATAAAATTCGAGAAGGGATGCTTAGAGAAATTCTAAAGTTAAAACTAAGCTAATCTGCAGACTCTTATCAAAACTTAAATTCAAACTGTTTCAAAAATATTTAATGTGTAATATATATCAAAACCTTTTAATCATCAGTTCTAATAACACCAAAAAAGTGTATAAAATGTGTAATATAAAAATTTGAAATATGAAACATAAATAAAATACATAGTGCAACCATATATTGATTAAAATAAAGATACCGTGTTGATGTAAAATGCTATATTATATATAAAAATATAAAACAATGTATATACATCCACAAGCTCTCTCTATATAAATAAATACAGTATTCTCAGTACACACGGCACCAAAAACACTTAGAATGTTGAACCAGATTATGGTGTGTATATGAATTAAAGTTTGGCAGTTCTTCATTTTAAAACTGGCAAAATTGAAGCTGTATAATTAATTCCAGAAGTAACCATTGCATTTAATTTTAACTGCAAATATAATCTTTAAGATACGAGTTTCATTTCCCAGCCACCTACCCTGGGGTCTCTGGGTACCACTTCTAAAATTCTAAAATGTAATTTCCTAAATTCCACACATTGTGTTGTATGTTTATATAGAGAGTTGTTGCTATTTTCATTTTTAATATTGTGCTAGTGTTCATAAATCCTCTTTCTCAAAGTCTTTCTGTCTTACCAATGTAAAAGGCAGAACAGTTGTCACACTTAGCAATATAAACAACCCCACTGGTATTACAATTCCCATGTTTTAAAAATTGTATTTGAATATACTATACAACATTAATTCATTGTCAACCAAAATTAATTCACACTGCCAGCATCTCCCACAATGTTTAGTACCCCATTGTATTACCAGTATTGAACCATAAGTATGTGTTAGTCTCTAATAAGTTTTTAAAATTTGCTGTTGTTTTGAACACAAAATTAATTAGGAATATCACCCAGGATTTGAAATAAATACTTATTACTTCTCAAAATCAACCCATTCCTACTAATTATGTCTTTTATCTTATCCAAACAGGAACTGTAAGGTATAATAAAAGCTCACTCAAATTTTTTATCATTCCTTTGATCTTCCTGTATAATGTCCAAACCTTCATTTAGTTCACTGCATTTGTGTACTGTTTTATACTGTTTGAACTGTTTTTTTTCATTGCTGTAATTGCATTTTACTGAATTACTTAACTGTAAACTGCTTTTTCATACTGAAAGTTGTATTTTCTGTTTGTGAGTGCTCTATCTGTGCCTTTCTGTGCATTTTTGAGAGGTTTATGTGTTTTAGTCAGGTATCATATAATTGATTTGTTTGCAGTTAAAAGCATTCTCTAGAGTCTCCTTGCTCCTTTATTTGTTTAAAACTTTCATTTAGTGGCTAGAGCTAGTAGCTGTAATAGTTTCCCACCCGCCCTCCATTCTGGTGTCTTGTTCGTTTACTTGGTGGCTTTGCAGTTGCCCACTCATACTGTAAATTTGATCTGGGACACTCCTCCCAGTCCAGTGTCATTACCCATTCTACCTAATAGAGAGAGAGAACATTTGAGAAGGCCAACCCACTTAGGTTCTTAACCTTGAATTATCTTCTGTTCCTGCTTTCTCCCTTTCCACTTTACTAAAAAAAATAGAATCCCCTTGTATTCTGACTGAGTGTGCTTCTTAGCTGATAAGTATATTTTTTGCACTTTTTAACTGTTTAGAGTTAAATAAAACAATAATTGAATTCAGTTCAGAATACAGTTTGAATAAATTGCATTTATTTAACTGTATTTGCTCTAATATTGGTACACACTCAAGTATGCTAGTTTGCACTGCACTTGAATTGTTTTTAGTTCTGTTTTAGCTGCTTTTTTGTAAAAAATAATTCTAAGCTTGTTTCTTGCCTTTCCTGTAGCCAATCTAGTCCAGATACAGATTTGCTATATCCAGGACTGTTATTTAAGCTTCTGAGCCCCACAAGCCTTTCTGTCTTGGAGAGAAACCTTCTAGCTTAACAGTGGGAGTGGTAAGCACTAGGTAGCCTATCTACCACAAAAGGAGTGGTTTCTGGCCCAGAAATTGTAGTTATTGGTCATTTGGGCATTTTTATTTTCCATCTCTCACAACTTTTCAGGTTTAAAAGCCCATGTCTGAGCTTGTTTCCTACTTTTACTGTAAGTAGTCTAGTCCAGATACAGATTTGCTGTATCCAAGACTGTTTGTAAGATTCTGAGTCCTCCAAGCCTTTATGTGTTAGATGGAAGCCTTCTAGCATATCAGTGAGAGTGGTAAGCACTAGGTATCCTGTCTACCATGAGAGGACTAGTTTCTGGTACAGAAATTGAGGTTTATTGGCCATTTGGGCAGTTTTTTCCATCTCTTTCAACTTTCTGATTTAAAAGTCCACAATTGTTCTTGTTTCCTGCCTTTCCTGTAACTAGTCTGGCCCACAAATTGTAGTTATTGGCCGTTTTGTCAGTTTTTCCATCTCTTTCAACTTTTCTGGTTTAAAAGCCCGCATTTGAGCTTGTTTCCTGCTTTTCCTGTAACTAGTCTAATCCACATACAGATTTGCTGTATCAAAGACTGTAAGCTTCTGAGACCCCCTCCAAGCCTTTCTGTGTTGGAAGGAAGTCTTCTAGCTTGTCAGTGGGAGTGGTAAGCAGTAGGTAGCCTGTTTACCACAGGAGGAGTGGTTTCTGGCCCAGAAATCGTAGTTTATTGTCCGTTTGGGCAGCTTTTCCATATCTTTCAACTTTCTGGTTTAAAAGCCCAGATTTGAGCTTTTCCCGCCTTTCCTGTAACTAGTCTAGTCCAGATACAGATTTGCTGTATCCAGGACTGTATGTAAGCTTCTGAGCCCCTCCAAGCCTTTCTGTGTTAGAGGAAAGCCTTCTGGCTTGTCAGTGGGAGTGTTAAGCACTAGATAGCCTATCTACCACAAGAGGAGTGGTTTCTGGACCAGAAATAGTAGTTTATTGGCTGTCTGGGCAGTTTTTCCATCTCTTTCAACTTTCTGATTTAAAAGTCCGCAATTGTTCTTGTTTCCCACCTTTCCTGTAACTAGTCTAGTCCAGATACAGATTTGCTCTATCCAGAACTGTTTGTAAACCTCTGAGCCCCACAAGCCTTTCTGTGTTTAAAAGCCCATGTTTGCACTTGTTTCCCACCTTTCCTGTAATTAGTCTATTCCAGATAGAGACTTGCTATATCCAGGACTGTTTGTAAGCTTCTGTGTGATGCCAAAGAATGCTCTTCAATTTTTCCTTTAGATCTGCTAGTTCTCTCCTCTCATGCACCTTTACTAGCTTATTAGTCTAGCACTTTACCAGACTTCTTGTAGCAATTACTGTAGCACACAAAAGTGATACCAGCACTAAATGTTCTACAAGGAAACAGCTCCAGTACTTATTATTAATTCCCACCCCTCCAGGCATGTCTAAAGGTCAGTTCCCTGTGCTTTCTCCTATTAATCTGGTGAACTTGGGCATCCTGAGGCAATGTAGCAACAGTCTCATGTACACCGACAACCCTCTCCTCTTACCTCCCAACACTCAGACTTGTGAGAGATGCACTTATATATCCAAACTGGTAGCTACGCACTCTCCAGCCAAGAGTGGAATAGCTGGTCAAGAGGAGACGATCAACACTTGCACCACACCACATGAAACACATAGCCCTTAAGAATACACACCAGCACTGCATTCACATAAAAACACAAACCACACACCCACCTTCACGGAGGGTCTCAATAAAAGTCTACACAAACAGCAGAGCACTCCAAGGCAGAAACATACTCGACCACCACAACACAACACTAATCATGAGACACATAATTCTCCAAAACAGTGTGCCACTCAACCAAAACTCCTAAGACAAAACAGCATGCCAACACACTAGTCATTGGTGACTTGATAGTGAGGCACATTGATGTCCCACTCACTAGGTTGAATAAGGAGAAAGTAACAGTCAGATGCCTGTCAGGTGCCAGGATTCACCACATAATGCAAGCACTCAGGTCCCTCAACAACAGGTACAAATATGACTCTGTCATTGTACATGTGGGTGTGAATGACCTGAGATGTATCCATACCTCGATTTTTTTGCCAGAGATGGCCTGCATCTGTCACCCCTGGGCTTCTGGATACTGGCCAAGGCTCTTGCCAACCCTATAGTGCCTTTTTTAGGCGGTGTTCCAAAGAACAAATTATGACCATAACAGCTACAAGCAAATGCAACTTGAGGGTCATGCTGCTCAATGCTAGAAGTCTAAATCTCAAAATGTACTCACTCGAAGAACTCCTTAAAATGGAGAACATCGACATTTGTACTGTAACAGAGATCTGGTTCAAGGCAA
Source organism: Protopterus annectens (assembly GCF_019279795.1). NCBI lineage: Eukaryota > Metazoa > Chordata > Ceratodontiformes > Protopteridae > Protopterus > Protopterus annectens. The sequence goes on from NC_056745.1 coordinate 1,160,596,813, forward strand.
CAGAAAGCACCTCCGCACTACCAGGCTATAATTCATTCCACACCTTCCAGCCCCAGAACTAGGACCAAAGCTCCAAAGGAGGTGGCATTTCCATATTCATAAAGGATGCACACACCTCAAGACTGGTAGCCCAACATAACACATCAGAGATACTTCAGTTGCAGCTAACATTGGGTAAGACAGCTATTCAGGTCGTAGCCTGCTATGGATCCCCAATCATGTCCCAAGACTCACACTCCATATTACTAAGCACCCTGGAGAATATTAGGGTCCAACCTGACACTCTCATACTGGGCAACTTCAACCACCCCTCCATTACCTGGGAAAACTACTCATGTACCAATACACTTGCCCAACATTTCCTGGAATTCATTAATTCCAATGCCATGCCCTGGACTAGCTCATTCTAACCCCCACTAGAGGTAGCAACATCCTTGACCTGGTGATTACTAACATGGGCGGCACCAATAGTCAAGTCCTCCCTGGTTAGATCCGACCACAAACTAATCACCTTGGAAATCCTAAAAACAGAGGTGGCTAATATCACGGCACCCATGCAAATGGAGAATAGTTGCATAACCACTGAATCATACACCAATGCACTGTTCGAACATGTACACAAATGCATGGATCTCACCATACCCAATAGAACCAAGATGCTATCCTCCAAAAAAGGGAGCCAATCTGGTGGTCCCCTGCCATAACAAACTTGACTATAGAAGGAGGAAACTGATGCAGAATAAGGTGAAGTCCCATGACTGGAAAAACTCCCTTTATCAGCCTCAACAAAAAGCTGAGATCCCTCATCAAATACTCTAAAGCTATGAAAACAGAATTGCATCAGATAGTAAAGACAACCACAAGGCCTACTATAGTTATGTAAAGAATCTTCATGGCAATACCCAAATTTGCTCTGAGCTACTGCACAATGGTACCTATTATACCGAGCCAACCGATATAGTCAATATACTGGCTGACAGATTCAGTGCCAACTTTACCCTCCCAAAGGACCAATCACAATACCAGTAGATTGCCAGGCACCCAGTATTACTGTTGCACAGGTTACAACAGCACTGTCCAAGGCTAAGAATACAGCTTCTATGGGACCTGATAATATCCCTGGCTATGTTCTACAAGAAGTACAGAGTGAACTGGCATCTCACCTGTGTGCCCTGTTCAGTCACAGCCTCACCTCAGGCTTTGTCCCTACCAAATGGAGCACTGCTACAGTCATCCCTCTCCACAAAGGAGGAGTGACTACAGACCCTGGGAACTATCACCCCATTAACCTGATGAGTCTGATATGCAAAGCTATGGAATGAATCATTATGAACCTAATAAACAAGGATATAGGGAATCTCAAAACTCTGGATCCCACACAGTTTGGTTTTGTGAAAGGTAGATCATGCCTGCTCAACTTGGGTGACTTCTTTGAGTCAGTCACCAGAGCCGTGGATGAAGGCAAGGTGGTTCATACAGCCTATCTTGATCTGGCCAAGGCCTTTGATACCATTCCCCCCTCAGGAATCATAGAAAAACTCACTAAGCCAGGCATAAACCCCTATATCACTAGGTGGGTTACAAACTGGCTCACAGATAGAGCCCACAGTGTGAAATTAGCTGACTCCAAGTCAGACTGCCGACTAGTCATGAGTGGTGTCCCACAGGGTTTGGTCCTGGGTCCTCCCCTGTTTGGTATCTACTTCTCTGAAGTCCAGGCCTACACAAAGGGACTCTGGCTGACAAAGTTCACAGACGATTGCAAGCTGGGAGCTATTATTAACTCCCCAAGTGATGCTGACATCCTACAGAATGGCCTCACTGAGACCAACGACTGGTGTCAGAACCATGGTCTTAAGCTCAATGCCAAAAAATGTGTCATCATCCCCTTTGGGAAAAACCTGGTTCCCATGAATTACCACATTGATGGCTATCCACTGAATACAGAAGGCATTATAAGAAATCTGAGAACACAGGTTGACAGCAACCTCTGTTATGATCACCACATTGCCACTGTGGTCAGAGAGCCTTTCTTTGTGGCACATCTCATTACTAAGGGTTTTGCATCCAGGAAGAAAGAGGTCATTGTCTCCCTCTCGTCTTCCCTCATTAGGCCAATCATTGAGTACAATGCCCCATTTGGCATGTACCTCACTAGACACCTGCAACAACTGGAGAGGCCGCAAAAGTTCCTCACAAAGAGGATCCTAGGCCTTAAACACTTGTCCTATATGGACAGACTCAAAAAACTACAACTATTGTCTGTCTTATATCACCTACTTATAAGTGATCTCTGCTTGAACTTACAAAGCCATGTCTGACCCAGCTCTGTTAGAAATGCTACATTTAAAGAAATCCCAGTCCTTCTGCACTACACGTTCCAGAGACCTCAACCTCATTACCACAATCAACAGAATGTACTGGAGGACAGTTTCATAACCCAGAGACTGCCCATGCTATGGAATAGGCTTCCCATATATGTCAAGCAGAGCACCTCGCTGACCCTCTTCAAGAGAAATCTTGATGAGTCGATGGGAAATAGAAAATTCACCCAGGGAATAACTCCAGTGGCTCTACTCAACACAGGCACTGGAAACTAAGGTTGGGTGGCATGATGCCAGGGTAATCCCATGGCTAGGGTTGGAAAGGCCCCAGGGCCATTAACCTAGTACACACCTATGAACCTATAAGAATCTTGGACATTTTGAAAATTTTCTGTATGTTGGATATTAGTTTTGATGGGCCCACCCTACAAGGGTCTATATTGAATGATCAAACTTTCAAAAGTTCGACTGTCATATGGTTGACACCATATCATCGAATTTTTGAAAGTTCGAACATTTTAACTAAGATCTCTGTACAGTGCGGAATGGGAAGATTTCCTTTTTCTGCACTGTAGTGCCATCTCAGAGTTGGTAAATTTAAAGAGTGGAGGCTAAAACATTGACGTAGGTTATTTGTTTTATTTTTTTGATAGATTTTCAAACTTTTAAAAGTTCGATCATATGGTGTCGACCATATGACACGCAAACTTTTGAAAGTTCGATTATCTAATATAGACCTGCCCTGCCCTAATACAGGGACAAGTTTAATGTTCCAACCTTCATATATTTCCCATCTGTACCATACTTTGTGGATAACAAACACAATACTTAATAAAAGAGAAATCTTGACCAATGGATGGGAGATCGCAGATATACCCCAGCAACAACCAATCATTTTCCTTAATACATTAATAAATAATCAGTTTAATTGAAATTTCACACTAAACTGTTAAAATATGTGAATAAAACTCTTAATACACATTATACTCGTGAATATTGTATATATATTGATATCCCTATAGAAACACAATACTTAATAAAAGAGAAATCTTGACCAATGGATGGGAGATATGAACCTATGAACCTAGTATGAACCTATGTTTTCAAGCTTATCAAATTCCATAATCAATCCCTGTGTATGGGAGGTCAAGAATAGTAAGGACAAGAAATGGATGAATTCTCACCTGACATTAAGAAATGAAATGCTTTATAAGAAGGAAAGCTATAGGAGCCAACTACAACAAAATGAACTGAAAATATGTAATAATAGTTCTCACACATATTACAACACATTTTAAATGCTATCACCTCAAAACTCCCAGGAAATTTGAAACAGAATATTATGGGAAGTATATAAAGAAAGAGTCAGAGAACAGATGGAAATAGTTGCACACTAACCAGTTTAATTTGTTTAACCTCTGGAAACATAGAGAAAATAATCCTAGAAGTATAGTCTTAAATAAAATCAAAGAGATATCATGATATCTTTCTGCATGGATTTACAAAAAGAGATGTAGTGTACTAAAATTACTGATGTTTTGTGATCTTCTTACATGGGGAACAGGAGGATTTGTAAGCATTCCGTGAAATTAACCACAGTACTATGAACCATTTTGACAGGAAGTGTCAAAAATAATAAGATATGACTTATTATAAGTCACAAAAAATGTTTGGAAATTTCCAGTTTCCTTACTGAATATTATGGGTCCGTTTTATATAGTACAGACTTTATCCTACACCACTACACTATACATTCTTAACATTCACAGAGAAAAAAGGGACTAACACTTATCTGTCACCTTAAGCTCATGGAACTCAAAGTTTTAGCCTCTTCACTATCAGAAAAGTATATATATATATATATATATATATATATATATATATATATATATATATATATTTATTTATATATATATATTCACAAAAAAGCCCAATGAGAGCCAAACTAGTAAAATGACCAAAGTCAGGAAAAACTGAAGAATAATTCTGCTTTAATAGCAATTTCCACAAACATAAAGCTTTCACCATAAAAGAAATGACTTCATCAGAGTCAGTGGAAAATCTAAAATCATTCACAAATAGTTGCGTCATCTAGCAACAACCAATCATTTTCCTTAATACATTAATAAATAATCAGTTTAATTGAAATTTCACACTAAACTGTTCCAGCTGCTTTAAGAACAAAGAAAAAACATATGTTGTATAAAAATATGTGAATAAAACTCTTAATACACATTATACTCGTGAATATTGTATATATATTGATATCCCTATAGAAACACAATACTTAATAAAAATATATGTGTATATGTTTATTATATAAATAAATATGTTTAACTAATATGCACATTGCTTCACCCAACTTTCAAAATAGTAATAATAATGATAATAAATAATATTATACAATGCCTACTCTACGCACGCTGATTGGCCAGCCCAACCAGCAGTTATCCTCAATAAATCTCAAATATACTACGGGAAAAGGTGTCGCCCGACTTTTCCGTTTTTATAAATATCAAAAAATCGCAATGTTAAAAGAGTTTTTAACATAGCGACAAAAATAAAAAAAAAGCGAGGAATGTTTTGCCTTTTTTTTTATGCTATGTTAAATTAACATACACATGTAGACAATATGTAAAGCAAAGGAGATCTTGCTTTTCCGTCTCTTTTTATTGTTTTTTTGTCTGTTTGTTAAATGAATTACAGCGGAGAGACAGACTAAAATAAGCTAAGCGAGTCTGTTTATTTGTGTATTTTACTATCTCGCCATGTTAAACCCATTTAACATAAGCGTTCTAGAGGATAGAACAAATGAGAATGCCTGTCTTGTGCAGCTCGGTACCTTCTGATGTACTGCCGGCGCATGCACAGCGAATCAGAACTACAGCAGCCAACTGCCAGCAGCAGAGCATTAGATTAGAATAATTTATCTTTATTTAAAGAAATTTAATAAAATTTAATATAATTTCTTAATGTTAGTTGATATATTCTTATTGGATAACCACCACTGTTGGTTTTTCGCTGGGCCGCACTCCCGACCAAACCACGCCAACCGTGGGTAAATCCAGCATTACCCACACCCAGGCGTGGGTTATTGCTATAATAATATGTGATAATATTGGCCACTTCAATACTTATTCATAGATTAGATTAGTACTAAGCTAACTGCTCTTGTGAGCCTTTTTAAGCCTAGCCAATTATCCCTTGTGAGACTCAAACCCTGCACCTTGTGTTTATAAGGCAAACACCTTAACCATTAGGCCACCTTCCCAACCCTTATAATGGAAACAATTGTTATACAGTGGGACTACACATTTAAAGTATTATATTATTAATAGAAAGTGTAACTCCTTGACTTCAAATAGGGAAAAATGGATTGTCATCACCACCTCGTATGTCAAAATAAGAACACCCTCAATGCCCTGTATATACACACCACAGTTTGTCCAACCTTTAAAAAGTTTATTTTCTTTGTGTTGGGTCAAGTTACGCCTGACATATGAGGTGGTGATGACAAGTTGAAGGTTGACATGTTGGAAACTGCTTGGCAAATTAGATTAAATGCTACCCAATACCTGGGTATTAATGATTGTATAGATGTATAATAGGGTTCTATATATATATATATATATATATATATATATATATATATATATATATATATATATATATACATAAATACAAACATACATACATTCACATATGTGTGTGTTTCACAGTTATATAACACAAACACACACATACAACAAAACAGTAATAATCGATCACTACTGATACATCAACTAGGGTTTTAAAAACAGGACACTTTTACATACTTTGCTAAAATTCTGATAATGATATGGGTGTACTAATAGGTAAAATGGTGTTTAAAGAACAAACAGTAAAGATGCATACAAGGGTAACTAGAATGTTAGAGTTTATTTAGTATAGTGCACAGTAAACTCAAGATGTAAACCAATCCTGCTATGTATTTCCTAGCAATCATCTGGAGCAGGCGATGTCAGTCTGAGCTCCTCTGTGTAAGAAGAAAATAAAGTGATCTAAAATAATTTAATGTAAGTTCATGGAAAAGTCTCTTGTTTGAAAAAGCTAAGCTGTGCATCTAGGATAAATAGCTTACCCTGTAAAAAATAACAAGAAGGGAACTGATCTGAGTACTCAGACCATTTAGGGATACTTTTACTTTCAAATGAAGAAGACTACATAAAAAGAAGAGTGAAATAAGTAGAATATATGACAACAGGCTAGTAAGATCGAATTATAAATCTAGATTAAGGGTACGATATTTCAGTGAAATGATTATCATCAGCTGAAGTTGATTGGCAGAAGGAGTAAGGTCAATAAGAAATTTGGGGACTTTTAAACGTACACTGGATTATTTTATTGGAGTAAAAGAAATTTGTTTAAGTATAAGACATGACTTTGGGCATGGCAGTCCAGCATGAGTTGACACTGCATGTTTGAGAACCATAACTGCACTCCTTGAAACTACAATAATTTAATTGGGTGTATGGAAAATGTATACTAACTCTGAAATACATCTGTCTTGGAGTAGTGCCTGTTCCCTAAATCAGCATGATCATAGAGTTAGAATACCTAAGTATTTGGGGGGTATGAGAGCCACAGGTACTGTACAGTTTGCCACTCTGAAAATAAATAAATAAATAAATAAATAAATAAATAAAGGCTTTAAATGTGTAATAGTGACTATCAAATTTCACTGTTACTTGTGTTAAAGCAAACTTAATTTATTTGTAGTTTTGGGACTCACATTATCAAGTCTCTAGCTCCCGCATGTACTTGATGACTATAAAGATGATAGTCATATTAGGCCGTCTGTGGTTCCATCTTAAGTACTGGCCTTCATATTTGTTCCTGATATGCCAACTTACTTACCTACCTATGATCATAATACCATCAGTGGTTGTGGGTAAAAGAGACAGCTAACAGTGAATAGAAAAACTGTGCTGAATGTCATAATAATTACACAGGGGCAATGGAAATTCAGAAGTCCTGACTGAATACTTAGGCGAGAGAATCAGTGACAATAATACACAGCAACATTACTGCAGTGATGATGCAACACATTAAAATCACACCGTCAAGATCAAGTACAAAACTGGAAATAAGCCCTAGCATAACTGTAAAATGTTATTTCAGGTATGTTTGACCTCATGCAACATCACTCATGATGTTGAAGGAACAATTTGGTGTCTGTTTAATGTTATTTTACATAAAGACACCCTCTCTTGTTTTATCGATTAATTAGTAAATCTATCCTGTCAGCTACTTGTTGTGCGCCTCTTTTGGAGACCACCTTATCTGAAGTAAGGTGACATACAAATAAAAGTGCAGCAAGTACTTTATCGTTTTACAACCAAATTGTTGACCATGGTGCAGAAGCACATTATATCTCCACCTGTGTCATGTGATAACCAGTTTGCAGGAATTATACATATATACTAGAGAAGGTGCTCCAACACATTGATCATAGCTGCTTCATTGACTTAAAGGGAGATAATAAAACTCAAATTTAGTGCATTTATTCATTACAGAGTTATCGTATCACTATGACATGATAAAAAGTATGATAAATATGTCTTATAGTTACAGAAACTATATACTTAAATTTAAATTTACCTACATCTTGTGAACATCATTAAAACTTTTATTACCATGTTATGCACGTCAATAGCATTCCCCCAGTCAGCTTTTTTAACACTGCTTCTCAGCCACAGCAAAGTAAATGTAAAAAAAAAAACACTGCATAAGTCAAAACTAAACATTACTACACCTAAATTAAACCCTTATAAACCAAATCTGATGTAGCTCTAGGATTCAGAAAAGATTACCACAAGGGATATGCCCTAACATGAGCAGTCAACCACTCACGGTCGTCCTTTCTGATTCAGATACAGGCCCACCACAGCTCACCAATGGCCATGCAAATGATTATGAGGAGGAGGAGTTAATGTTAATAAGCCACGTGCTCTTCCCTGGAAATGCCTATGAAAAGGGATTTACACAGCCAACTGATTCAGAGAATCTCTTTCTGTATAAGTGAGCATGGCCAGCTGTGATAACTAATATGGCCAAAATGCTGCGTTCCCCCATTATATATAGTGGGAGAGACCCCACTGCAGGTAAGGTTAGTGAAGATCAGTAGAGATGTAGTGATAGTGAGATGTGTAAGTATATGCATGTGTGTGCATGTCTGCAGGGGTATGGCTGGTTTCAGAGGACTGTGCGTGTGCGTGTGTGTGTGTGTGTGTGTGTGTGTGTGTGTGTGTGTGTGTGTGTGTGTGTGTGTGTGTGTGTTAAAGATTGAGGGGGATTCCTGTATCAATGTGATGTATGGGCTGTCAGGGGAATCACCTCAGGAAAATGCTGTTTAGCACTGGTAGTAATTATATTCGATTTAGAGACATGCAAATTAACCAATAATGAGCTCTTCCTCATTGTAGCTAATCACAAATCTGAACTGCATTTTAAGTGACCATGTACACTGCACTTATTGGATGTTTGCACAGCAGTTGCCTGTTTATCTGAACTGCAGGGTAAGTTCAATGAAGAGGTTACCTAAAACTAATCAAAGTAATTGGGGTTGAATTTAGACCAAAGTCTAACCTTCCTTCTAGATATAAGAACTATAACATAAACTGTCCTAAATCGACTAAAAGTTAAGATCTATTACAACTGATGTCCATTTTCTATGTTAGACTACACCCTGCTATTTCCTGCCCTATAGTTTCCACAAAATATAAATTTACTGAAAAAAATGAAAAAATGAAAATTATTTTCTATGATTTGTGCACTTTCGACCCCACAAAAATCACTGTATCCTGTTCAAAATTTTAAACTGGCTACTGGTCAGACCAATAGCCACATTCCTCTTAAATATCCTAACTTACAAATTGATAAACAATAATTATTGCCCTCATTATGTAATAAACTCTAGTTTTGTACTACTACCTACAACCAAAGAAACCAAAGTGGCAAAATGCCTACTCGACCACCATTTACATTATCAAAGGCTTTCACAGAGATCACCCCAGCAGCCTGGAACAGCCTTCTACAAAACATTAGAGACTCTCAGTTTAATATTATTCAGAAACTCCTAAAGAAGCATTTCCAAGAACAAAATACAGACAAGCACTTCATTCAGCCAGGTCAAATAAGAAAAATCATACATAATAGCATACTTGCCTATATCCACTGTATACCTAACTGCAAACAAGACACATATTTCAAATGGATATCTTTCTCCACTGTTACAACAGTGGAGATATGTAAGCACATATTCCCCTTTCCTACAAAATGTAACAAAACACTAAAAAGGTGTCACTATAATTGCTCATATTAAGACGTATTTAGTCTGCATGCTTAATTGAACTTTTATAAAGTATATATTCCTATGCACTTTATATGTACTTCTGTTTGTAAACTTATGAAGCTCAATATCAAAAAAAGTATCACATTTTGACATTATTGCATTTTTTGGTAAATAAGTGTAAAGACTTGGCAGTCCAACGAATTAACGCACGAGTACCAAAAATATAAAAGAATTAGCAAACACACAATGTGCAATGCAAGCAGAGGAACAAAAAAAAAGAGATCTTCTTTGATTCAAGCAGAGCAGACAGACTCAAATTAAATGAACTTTTCAGTTGAAGGGGATTAATGTAAACCTCTATGGAGAATGTATATGTGTATGTGTGGGAATATATGAATGGGCATACATCTGGGGAAGATGTATGTGTTTATGTATGAATAGAAGATAATGATGTAATGTAAGATGTAAAAATGATATGTATATATAAAAAGCATTTGATTAACATATATATATATATATATATATATATATATACATTTTTATGTACAGAGATATAGAGAATCTCTGTTATGTATATGTGCATTTATATAATATAATATACTATCTCTTTAAGCGGTCTTGATTAATAAAGAATAAGAATCTCTATGAATACTACTTATATATACCACCTACCATCCCTATCCCATAAAGGTCCAAACCAAAAATGAATCATATTGATCCCACCAATGAGACCTATAGTCTAGAAGGAAAGTCTGGATGATTCAGAACATTTTTCATCTTTATAGAAAAACATTTAATTGTTTTAGATTTTTTTAATTCCTTTGTTTTGTAGTGTTATATGACAAAAACATTTTTAATAGAACTATTGATGAGACAATCTGGTGACAGATGACATGATTGATGACTATACATTGACAATTTCTAATCTAATCACTTTCGTCACTTTCTACATAGAATCACAGTGTCACTTCTACTCTGACAATTGAATTTATAACACATTCTTATATTTTTTTTCTTGATCTTAGAAAATTTTATATTTATTTTGTGACAATGTATTATCGAAACAATGCTCTAGCTAAACATATATATCTTAGGTAGAGATTCCCACCAATTTACATTCAAGGCATTAGGTAGTAGTACCAAACACAGGAGAGAGGAAATGAAACACAGAATGCAGAGAAAGGTTGGAGGATCATTCTTAGAGCTGACAAAGGTCATGGTTTTAAATGAAAAAGAATTCAATCAAACCACAATCAAACCTAAGCAGATTATACATACATTAAATCACATAACTATTTTATTATATACATTCATACTACTTCATATATATATATATATATATATATATATATATATATATATATATATATATATATACATATATATATTTTATTTTTATACATTATTTTTATATTTTTATTTATATCATTATATATATATTATATATATATATATATATATATATTTATATATATATATTATATATATATATATATATATATATATATATATATATTATATTTATTATATTATTATTATATTTATTTTTATATTTATATTTATATCAACATTCATTTACATATCATTATACATTATATATATACATTTTATTTTTACATCTATTTTTTTTATATACATTTTACATTACATCTATTTTATACATTTTCACACAATACACATACATCTTCACATACATTATATATATATATACAATATTCATTTTATACATATATATTATTTTCATTTTTGCATCTTATACCCATTCTATTTTACACTATTTTACACATACCATTACCTTCACACTACATTATAACATTGTATATATATATACATTTAAATCAATCTCCTTTTTATCTAATACTTCCCACCAGATGTTACTTATTTTTATTATTTTCTACACATATTTTCTCTTAGATATCTAATACTTCCCACCAGATGTTCTCATCTATATATATTCCTTTATACATATATATACATTCCATTATTACTTTATTTTCATTCCCCATATATATTTCATATTTATTTTTATCATATATATATTCATATTATATTTATATATATATTATATTAGTAATATTATTTATTGAATCAGTACTGACACTCTTTACATTTTTTTATATATTATTGCATTTTTGTTTAATGTTCTAATAATTTTGTCATTATGCTTTCTTGTTAAAACCATGAAGGATCAGTACACTTACCTCATTACAAGATGTTAAATAAATAGATGGATAGATAAATAGACAGACAGATAATAGATAGGTAAACAAATATGGTTAATTTGGCAGTCACTTTTCAGTGAAGTCTTTTTTGTCATATGCTTTCTTAGATGGGGTATGGTGTCACTTCTCATCACCCCATACAGGCAGCAACATTCTATGCATCCCCTTAACTAATAAGGGAAGGGCACAAAAATTTGGGTAAAAACAAACAAAAAAAATTGCTTGGAGATTGCCAGTCCATTTTATTGGAATTGTACAACTGGGTTTTCCTGAAAAAAATGTTTCAGCCAGACAACTGAATAGTAGAATAAATGAAACTACAGTGAAAATACAAATTTCACGGGAGATTCATTGCATGCATGGTCTCCCTGATGAGCAAAACCAAATTAGTGTTCAGAATTTCACTATCTTGTGACTATTAGTTCTTCCTTATTTTCAGGTTATTTGCAGTACAATGTGGTTCACATCGCATCCAAACTAATCAATGTTCCTGTGGAACATATCACAGCACCCATTCTCTGCTCTCATTTGCAAATATTTTAATGAGCTATACAGCTATTCAGGGAGTGGGGAAGTTCAAGTTGCAAGAAACTCTTCCTCTCAAGAACACATTCTCTTCTTGATGTTTTGTGTGGATGTGGAAGGGTATTACAAGAAAAACATTTTAATGTTTCAGTTTTGGTCTTAAATGAAAATGTCAGGAACATTTTCCATTTTTAAAAAGACTTCTTAGAAAAAAATGTCAAGTGAATTCTGTACTAGTTTCACAAGGTACCACTGCCCTTTCATGTTTCACTCAATGCTATCCCAGAAAGCAAAGGTATTCAATTATGTGGATTAGCAATTTCTTACACAAACTACGTCAATAACTTGTACAGTTTCTCTTCTCACTGAATGAAAAAATATCCAAGTGTTGGCAAGATAGCTAGACATATTTTTATTGCTGTTCCTTCTCCAGAGGTACACATTATGAGTCTTTCTTATCCCCCTATTTATTGCTCTAGTATTTAAAACTTTGGCTCAGTCATTTCAGTTGAACAACTATATATAATGTTTTATAACAAGATACCAATCCCCTAAAGTGGCCCTCTAAACCAACAACTTTCTTTTCATGATGTAAAAACAAGGCATTTTCATCCTCTTATTTGCAAAAAAAAAAAAAACCTTTGCAGTACTCATTTAATTCCAAACTTTAATGGGACCATAGTTTCATTAAACATTTGTTCACCTGACTTCTGGTTACACAAAGGTGATAGTCATCTACTGCCACATGGTCATAAAGCTGAAGAACACCATAAATATATGTATGCTGCCAAACCTTTCTCTTATATAAGGTATAGTATCATTATGTATGTATTTGTTTTCTGATTTTTTTTTAACTTTCCCATATAGTGCCAGTAGAACACGGATCCCTTTCACTTCTTCCACAACTGAGTGAGTGAATTAGTATCCCATGTCCAATATCGTTCTCATCCATGGCATGTCAGGGCAGTGTACACTTCTCCCTGACATTATCTGGAAGTCCACACTTTACTGAAATAGGAAATCTATCACATATGTACACACTATTACACCGTCTGACCCATAATATAAAGCCAGATGGCATTATCTTTTAATTTTCTGTAACATTTTCAATATTAGAATATTTTTATTTTAACATTTGTTGACCGGGAATGTCCGACTAGGTTCCACAGAGCCTGTTTTCAGCGGAGGCCCGGGGAGAAATGCTCCAGATGCATGTCTTTGGAATGTGGGAGGAAACCGGAGTACCCAGAGGAAACCCACTTGAACACAGGGAGAACATGCAAACTCCACACAGAAGGCACCCCAGCCGAGAATCGAACCGGAGAACCTCTTGCTGTGAGGTGACAACGTTAACCGCTGCACCACTGTGCCGCCCATATATACATGAAGATTAGGATTCTTGCCTCCTTGAAAAATTCTTCTGGAGAGCTCACACTGAAACATGAGGACCTGAGCATTTATACTTTATTCCACACACATGATGGTGAATTTACAACTCAGCCTCAAAATGTAAGACATGTTCCTTCACAGCCTAAGTTCCCAGAAATGTTACAGCCTTTTTATAGGCTGGAACGGTGAACTGTATTTTGCTCATCTTATCACTTAATGTTAGCTAGTAAGCAGGCCACTTATTCCAGTGTTTATTCTTATGGTCTGCATGCACGCAACTCTTTTGATATATTATGATCATCATCTTCATATGAAAACTGAAGAACTGTGCACAGTGACTACAGTAATGTGATTTAATAAAGGGCAACCATGTTGTTAGATATGTCTAAAGCTCCCCTCTATACTTTTACTGCTGATAACCCCATTGCATTTTTACATCTCCTTGTCAAAGATGCTGACATCTTGAATGCTGACAGACATAAGATATTTAAATGCTTATGTAAGGTCCCCTGTCTATCTCCTTTAAATAAAGTTGTGCATATTATGAATATTAAGTTCCTTTGGTCTCTCTTGAAATGCTGTCTAGGGCAGATTCTGTACAAATAGTGTCTTTTTTGAGCACTTTGTATTCTGTCAATGTAAAATGTGGTCTCTAAACCTCTGTACAGTCTTCCCAATGTGGTCTTATGAGATATCTGTACCGATGAAGAATAACTTCCTGGTTTCTACTGGCAACTCACTCTATGTGCATCTCAAAATTTCTTAGCCATCTTTACTGCCTTCTCATACTGACTTTTTACTTTTATATCATCTGATATAATTACACCATGATCAATTTCCATTACTCTGCACATGAAAGCATTAAACATTAGCTGCCATGCATCTGATAATTCCTCTAGCGTTGAATAATCCTTTTACATCCTGATCATCTTAAATTCTGCACCAACTCTGTTGCAAATCTTGTCCTACCTTCAGTGAAACACATGTCTATCTACTTTTAGAGCATTGTCAGTTATATAATCACTAAAAAGAACAGGCTCCAGAACTAAACCGTCTGGAACATTTCATTTTATATTGCACACTTTGGACTGCCAGTCTTTCATTGGAAAAACTGTTCCTGCATCCTTGATCAACAGTTTTGCACAATGTTTATGCAACATACAGGCATATGCATATGTTCCTGTGAGAAATAAACAGCTAGTCATAATTTTGATTCTGAAAATTACGGTGAAGGCACATAACTTTTGTAACTACAGCTAAAGAGAGTTCCTGGATGCCTGACAGATTAGAACAGATTATCATCTTCTGTAAAAAGGACTAGAACATTGCCTCTGTATAGTATAACCTCCCCTCGGGGACCCAGCATGAGAATACTACTTTATCCACCAATGAAGGCTTCACTGCCACATAATGCATTAATGAACCTAAATCCAAACAATATTAGGGCACACTGTAGGCATTTGGCAAAAGAAGTAAACATCACATTTTGACTACTTTTCGAAATGACTTGGTCTCTTACCATGTCTTCTGTGGCAGTGGTACTGTCACTCTCCTCCACTGCATAAACTCGCTGTAATGATACACACTAGCAGATGTGAATTCTTGGCAGCTTGGCATGCTGGGAAGGCACTCCTGCAACACAAAGCAAATCAGTATGCTTGGCATGCACTCCTGGAATGTTTAAACTCATTTGCTACTCTAAAATTAGAAAATCTGTATTTCCCATAATGGATACAAGTAATAAGAAAATCATTACATTTTAATCCAAATCCTCTAATGCATGCAGTAACAAAGACCTAAGGAAAGTTACTTAAACACAACAAGGACAGCGACTATACAGTCAGAAACGTACTCTGAAAATGCCATAGAATCATAAATGGGATACAACTTCAAAAGAGAAATGTGCAGTTTATTTATACCTTTCCTGACACTGCCATCGTCTTCCCTCTTGCAATTACTGAAATTATACTGGCTATAAAACATTACACTCATCCAAGCATGTTTACAACGGCCTTTATAGAAAATTATTTATACTGTGATTTATGTCATGGTGTGCATAGGTTGCAAAGAGACCCAACATGTCTGAATTGTTCCTACTAAGAATTTGAAATATATCGAGGCATGTAATTCAAGCACGGCGTGGCTCTGCTCAAAAGTATTTTGTTTGGAATATTACAATTTCTTCAGCGCATTTGTTAAATACAACTAACAAAGGCTGTTCAGCATGTAATTAATTAAGCAGGTTTAGGATAAGTCTTTCATACCTAGTCTGAGTCAAATTTCACACCCCTTGCACACCAGCACAGTTCCTTCCTGGACAACTGTAGCCAAAGCTGAAATTCTTAGAACGCAATTTTCCAACCTACCTGTAAACAAATGTGTATGTGTGTGTGTGTGTGTATATATATATATATATATATATATATATATATATATATACATATATATATATATATATATATATATATATATATATATATATATATATATATATATATATATATATATATATATGTATGTATATCTATACCAGCAGAAAATGGTTGACTTCAACAACTGGCTAAGTTTCTGGTGTCATTCTAAGGGGATCCAGAATCTGTCTGCCTGGGACGACATGATCAACAGACCTCGATGCTTTGCCAGATACGGCCTGCATCTGTCACCCCTGGGATTCCGGGTACTGGCTAAGGCTCTTGACACCACTATAGTGTCTTTTTCAGGCAGTGTTCCAAAGACCAAAATTCCACCGTAACAGCTACAAACAAATGCAATCTGAGGGTCATGCTGCTCAATGCTAGAAGTCTAAATCTCAAGATGAGAGAATAAACTTTTTTATACAATTTTTTGTGGTTACTAGTTTTCTGGTTACATAAATCTCAAGATGCACTCACTCGAAGCTCACCTCAAAATGGAGAATGTTGACATCTGTTCTGTAATGGAAGCCTGGTTTAAAGATGCAGAAAGCACCCCTGCGCTCCAGGCTACAACTCATTCCATACCTTTTGGCCCCAGAATATGTCCAGAAGCTCCAAAGGTGGTGATGTCTCCATATTCTTAAAGGATACTCATACCTCTATACTGGTAGCCCAGCATAGTGCATCTGAGAAACTTCAGGTACAACTAACACTGAGTAAGATGGTGATTCAAGTTATAGCCTTCTACAGAACCTAAAACATGTCCCCAGACTCTCACTCCAACTTCCTAAGCACCCTGGAATCTATCAAGGTCCAACCCAATACTCTCAGACTGGGTGACTTCAACTACCCTTCCATCAACTGGGAAAAATATTCAAGTACCAATGTACAGGCCCAATGCTTTCTGGAATTTATCAATTCCAATGCCCTGGACCAGCTCATTCTGATCCCCATTAGAGGAAGCAACATCCTCGACCTGGTTATCACCAACATGGGAGACTGTTGCTCCACACCTATAGTCAATTCCTCCTTGGTTAAATCTGACCACAAACTGATCACAATGGAAATCTCCATCTCACCTACACCCTCTGCTAAGGTGACCACCCTGAGAAACTTCTCTAAAGCCAACTTTGGGTTCCTAAAGGCAAAGGTGTCTAACTTCTCGGCACCCATGCCAATGGAAAATAGCTGCATGACTGCCAGATCATGCACCAATGCACTGTACGAACATGTACACAAATGCATGGACCTTGCCATACCAAATAGAACTAAGACTCTCTCCTCCAAAAAAGGAAGCCAATCTGGTGGTCCCCAGCCATCAATAAACTCTACAACAGAAGGAAGAAACTGCTGCAGAAAAAGATGACGTTAAAAGATTGGAAAACCTCCCTTATCAGCTTCAACAAAAAGCTGATATCCTTTATCAAATCCTCTAAAGCCAGCTATGAAGGCAGAATTGTGGCTGACACCAAAAACAACCACAAAGCCTTCTATAGCTATATCAAAAACCTCAAAGGCAATACCCAGATTTGCTCTGATTTATTGCACAATGGCACCTCCTATACTGAGCCAACAGATATAGCCAACATACTGGCCTACAGATTCAGTGCCAACTTTACCCCCCCCCCCAAAGGGCCCTATCACAATACCAGAAGAAAGCCTGGTACCCACCATTTCTGCAGCACAGGTAAAAACTGCATTGTCCAAAGCCAAGAATACAGCATCCATGGGACCTGATAATATCTCTGGCTGTGTCCTACATGAGCTACAAAATGAACTTGCACTACATCTGTGTGCCCTGTTCAATCACAGCCTTACCTCAGGCTATGTCCCTAATGATGGGCACACTGCTACAGTCATCCCGGTCCATAAAGGGGGAGCAACTACAGACCCTGAGAACTATTGCCCCAAAAGCCTGATGAGTCTGGTATGCAAAGCTATGGAGTGCATTATCATAGACCTGTTTTACAAAGATATGGGCAATCTCCAAACTCTTGACTCCACACAGTTTGTCTTTGTCCAGGGGAGATCCTGCCTGCTGAACCTGGTTGACTTCTTGGAGGCAGTCACCAAGGCGGTGGATGAGGGTAAGACAATGCATACAGCCTACCTCGACCTGGCCAAGGCCTTTGATACCATTCCCCACTCAGGTATTATTGATAAACTCACCAAACTAGGCATCACTCTTTACATCACTAGGTGGGTTGCAAATTGGCTCACAGACAGGACCCACAGAGTGAAAGTTGCAGATTCCAGGTCAGACTGTTGATAAGTCATGAGTGGACTCCCACAGGGCTCAGTCCTGGGCCCTCTCCTGTTTGGCATCTATTTCTCAGCAGTCCAGCCCAACACAGAAGGACTCTAGCTGACCAAATTCACCTATGACTGCAAGCTAGGAGTCATTATCAACTCCCCAGGTGATGCAGACATTCTACAAAAGGGCCTCTCTGAGACCAATGAAAGGTGGTGGAACCATGGCCTGAAGCTTACTGCCAAAAAATGCATTATCATCCCCTTTGGAAAAAAAACTCAGCTCCCATGAATTAGCACATTGATGGGAGCCCACTGAACACTGACATAAATTTGAAATAAGAGATCTGGGGACCCAGGTTGACAGCCACCTCACCTTCACCCACCACATTGCCACTGTGGTCAGAAAGTTCTTCTACGTGGCACATTTTATAACCAAAGGTTTCGATCCAGGAAGAAAGAGGTCATCATCCCTCTCGACCCATCCCTCATTAGACCAATCATGGAATATAATGCCCCATTTGGCATGTATCTGACCAGACACCTACAACAGCTGGAGTGGCCACAAAAGTACCTCACAAAAAGGATCCTAGGCCTTAAACACATGTCCTACATGGACACGAAACTTCAGCCGTTCTCAGTCTCTTATCATGTACTTAGAGGTGATCTCTGCATGACTTACAAAGCCATGTCCGACCCAGCCCTACCTCATATGATAGACCTAAAGAAATCCCAATCCCCCCGCGCCACATGCTCCAGAGATCACAACCTCATTACCACAATTAACGGAACATGCTGGAGGGATAGGTTCATCTCCCAAAGACTGCCCATACTCTGGAATAAGCTTCCCATTCATGTCAAGCAGAGCACCTCACTGGCCCTCTTTAAGAGAAATCTTGATGAGTGGATGGGTAACAGAAAGTTCACTCCAGGGATCATTCCAGTTGCCCTACTGGATATGGGCACTGTGAACTAACATTGGGTGGCACTGTGCCTGGGCAATTTTTTTTGGGCTAGGCTTGTAAAGGCTCCAGGGCCATAAGCCTAGTACACACCTATGAACCTATAAATCTCTCTCTCTATATATATATATATATATATATATATATATATATATATATATATATATATATATATATATATATATATGTTAGCCAGGCATAAAAAATAATTTTATATTGAGCAAGTAATTTGATAATATGTAAAATTGATTATTATTGTTATGCAAACTATGAATATCTAACTATAGTTGATAAACCTCAACTATCAGTGTAACTTTTGCTTCTGCAGATATGCTTATCATTTTGCTACAAAGAAGTTTTGTAGATGCTATTCTGCTTTTAAGATATTTACATACTTATGGTTGGTACTCATAATTTCATATTTAATTGTCAAATAAATGTAAATATCTATAAAAAATGCTAGTTAGACACCAGCTATCAGTGTAAATTTCTTTTTTCAGCATTGTGCATGCTTTCGTTTGATATCCATGGATTACCATTCAAACAGCTTCTGGTTCAAGTTGTTAATATACTTATAAACATATGGTATATATATATATATGCATGGCATTTCTGAAAAATAATCCAGAGTTTCCATGGTACAGAATACCTGACTTACCTGAAGAACCATTTCTGATCTCTGGGGTGATTGGGCATGTGAAATGGTGCCCTACAGTGCATCCAGGTGAACATTTACTGAGATGATCTTCTCTTGCTTTTGGCTTCTCCTATTAGGGGTCACCACAGCAGAACAAAGGTCCAGAGAACAATTGGCAGTGGAGTTTTATGGTGCTGAGTTGCCAGCCCCGTGCCCAACCTTCCACAGAAGGCACACACATGCACACACTCACACGTAGGCACAATTTAGAGTGTCCACTCTACCTTCAGCATGTCTTTGGGATGTGGGACGAAACAGGAGCAATCATAGGGAACCCATGTGACCACAGAGAGGATATGCAGACTCCCCACAGAAGGCACCCCAGCCAAGAATCGAACTGGAGAACTTATTGCTGTGAGGTGGCAATGCTAATCATTGTACCACTGCAGCCACATGCTTGAACATTTCCTGAGATATTTACTGAAAAATGATCGATCCATCGATCGAACCATCCATCCATCCTCAACCGTTTTTCCCATTTTGCACATGGGGCCGGGGTGCCACTTCAGCAGTGACAATCATCTCAAGCCAAGGTTTTACACCTCTGGGTGGCTAGCTCTGCCTCAGTAGTTAATTTGTATACTCACTCGCACACACACTCTCACCTATGGCCAATTTAGAGTGTTCAATCCACCCACTTCATGTCTTTGGAATGTGGGAGGAAACCGGAACATCTGGAGGAAGCCCATGTGACTACAGGGAGGACATGCAGACTCCGCAAAGGAGGCAGCCCAGCTGAGAATCGAAATGGTATTTATACAAACATGCAAACTGAATTACTAAACAAGCATAAACATGCTCACTTCTGTAGCAGGTAGGCGGCAGGTATTAGTGACTACTTTTGCAGCATTATATATTCAGTCATATCATACCATGGAGAGCCACATAAACACCTTATTGGTCAAGTTATTAATATAATTAAGAAAATATAACATATATACATAATATTTCAGGAAAACAACCTAGATTCTCTGTTACAGAATATGCCACTTGTCTAAAGAGAAATTCCTAACTTCTGTGGTAACTAGATATGTAAACACTGTTCTGCAATATATGCAGGTGGACAATGCATGAGATGTTTAAAATAATATGATATTTTTGCAAATATGTACATAGCATTACTAAACACATACAAATATCTTTAGAGTGGTAGCAGGCAGACAACAGACGTTAAAGGCAGCTTTTGCAGCGTTATGTAATCATTCATTTGATACCATGGAAGAACTTATAAACACATTCTAGCTCAATGTATCAGCATAACTATTAATATATATGGCATATGCATAATATTATTGGAAAATAACAGATTTTCTCTGCAATATACTACCCCACTTGTCTGAGGAACCATTCCCAATCTCTATCAGTAGGAAGTATGAAGCTTTACTATCTAGTATGTCCATCCAGACAAAACCGCAAAATAATTGGAGGACAGAGGCTAAAACACATGGACATTGTGTCAATATCACTCAAAGTAACTTAAAAAAGGTAATGGAACAACTACTTTTTCATAACCTTGCAATTTAACAACAATATGAATAAGATGCCCTACTGTCTATATGACTGGCTAACTGTAATCCTAATAGACTGATCAGTACATTTTCTCTGCTAATGATGACATACAATAAATGTATTTATTTATTTTACATTTGTTGACCGGGCTAGTCTAACTGGATACATGTCCATTTTCAGTAGAGGCCCGGGGAGAAAAGCTCCAAGATAGATATAAAAAGAATGGAGAGAAGCTCCAAGACCAATACAATAAACACTATGAAAGGTTGCAACAGTCAAACGTAAACATCTGTTGGTAATATAAAGTACAGTACTCATCATAAGCATAACTGAAATAGTAATAGATAGATATACAAGAGATATTACTATATACATATATTTTAGTTGTCATGACATAGTCTTTGGTTTCTTAAGGGTAAGTCTATAAAGGTGAGGAGAATGCATAAGGACGGAAGGTTAGTCAGGGTTAGTACAGGGGCATAACCAGTGGGTATGGAGGAATAGTTTTACCTTCTGTTTAAATAGAGTTAATGAAGTCAGAGATACGAGTTCAGTGGGTAAAAGATTCCAGTGCTTTCCAACAGCATTAGAGAAGAGGGAGTCTCCTGCCAAGTTGTTGGTTTTGCAAGTATTGATAAGTATTTTGTTTGAGGAGCGTAAATTCTTAAGATTGTTGTAAGGGGTAATAATGCTAGCGAGTGTTGGTGGGCTGGTAAAGGGTTTTATGAGCTATAGTAAGCTGGTGAAAAAGAACTTGGTTTGGAAATTCAAGCCATCCGAGTTGCTTTAGATTAAGACAGTGATGTGTTCTAAAAAGAGAGGCAGTAGCAAATCTGGCAATATTGTTGTAGGAGATTGACAGTTTATTTAGGTTGTTCTTAGAAAGGTTAGTATAGATAGGTGAAGCATACAGTAGAGTGGAGATTGTGAGTTCTGGCTATAGCGGTCCTGGCTACTGGAGTAAGAAAGGGTTTGATTCTATAGAGGGATCCTAATTTTTTGTTGATTGTTTTAACTGTGCTGTTTATATGAATATCGAAGTTAAGGTTGCTATCTATTGTTATACCTAGAAGTTTGGTGGTAGGTTCAGGAGATATAAGAGTGCCATTATTAGATGTGAGAGAGAAATTTATTAGGGTGGACTTTCGGGATGGCGTGAACAGTAAAAGTTTAGATTTTTTGGGGTTTAGGAGGGGGCAGCGGTTTAAAAAACATTGTTCTACAGTATTGAATACATTTTGGCTAAGAGACCCTTTGGGTAAGAGTAAGGGTTCAGTTGCAGAAGAGGCTAAACAGATTATTGTTGAGTAAATGTATGCTAGAAACATACCTCAGACTCAGTAATGATTAAAAAGTGAACATGTAACTGCCCTTTGCTTTAATACATCACCTGCATACCTACTTCACACGTCTCGAAAAAAGAAAATGCATGCACACATATACACACGTGCATATATTCACACATATGCATGTATACATGTAACACACACACATACACACACACACACACACACACACACACACACACACACACACACACACACACACACACACACACACGCACACACACCCGCACTCTTTGTTATTCTTTACTCATTAAATGCCATCCATGCAAACATCATAACAGGGACAGAAGAGAGGTATGGCAGTTGGGCATAGTAGTTTAGCCAAATTTTTTTCCGCTCCTAAAATGAATACTATTGTGAAGTAAGTATCAACATGTTATGCTAATGACTTTTTTAGTAAAAATATGTTAATTTAAATAATGTAACTGTTAAAAAAAGCATACATTTTGAGCATTTTCCTTGCTTTATTCTCACAAAAAAATGCCTTTAGAAGGTGCACACGTTCAAGATATGTAGTGAATCAGAAGGATCTCTATGTAGGAGATGTGTAGCTGTTGTCTCAGTTCAAAATTAATCTGCATGTACTTGTTTGATATTTAAATGCTTGGTGTTGTGATATTATTTACAATTGTAAAATGTTTTTTGATGTGGTGGTATAGGGTGCAATTGAGATAAGAAACTTTAAAGACATGCATTTATTTTTTTCTAAAATAATTTTATTTAATATCTCAGTTTTTCTACCATGCACTATAAACTAGAGTAGATTAAGCAAAATAGTTATTCTCCTCCCTTAAGACTCTAAGTCATGGAAGTCTTTCTGATAAAATAAGTTTGATTGTCACAGTTACCCAACCACTTCTGCATATATCTTATACTGTTTTAAAATTTACTTTGGGATACATTTTACTGCATTGCGCTAAGTGAATTTGTGGAACAAGTGGCCACATGTAGGGTGGGTGTGATTCAGAAAAAACAGCTACGTGACATGGCTAGGCCAAATAATGAGTTCAACCATGTTATATAGTAACGACTGCATAATGAAGCACTGAGCATGATAATGAGGTAAAACAAGATGGTGGAGCGATTCAGAAATGTCTAGATTCCATGCAGCGAAACTGAGCTTGCTTTAGATTTGAACTCAGCAATATGCCCATGTTCAGATGGAGTACATCACACAAATATGCTTATGTTTGCAACAACCATTGTGAAAGTGTATCTAAAGGAAGCTCTCATTGCAGCTGATTTGCCAGTTGGTGTGCAACTTTACTTCCAGAGGCACAGGATCACTGGACTAAGCCTAACATCACAGACTTAGTGGACTGTTAAAGTATGGACAAGGACACAATGTAAGAAATCATGGAAATGTGTTATCCTCATCTACAGGCCTGTGTGAGCACTGGAGTACCAATCCCAGTGGATACTAAGGAATATGTGGCTTTATGTATACTAGCTACAGAGACCATTCAACAATATAGTGGGAACACAGTGGCAATATCTCTGGAATTTGCATCCAGAATAGTCCATCAGTGCTCCAATACCATGCTGCAGCATGTAAGGGAGTATATGTGGTTTCTAGGTATCCCAGATGAGAGAAAGTCAACACCAGGCAGTTTTATGATATAGCCAATTTCCCTGAGGTACCAGGGACCATAGACTGTACCCACATTGAAATAAAAGCCCTACCTAGTACACTGGAAAGGAAGTACATGAACTGCAAAGGGTATCACTCCATCAACTGCAAAGTTGTTTGTAATGCACAGGGTATCAGCTACAATATGTGAGCAGGCCACCTAGGCAGGTTTTTTTTTTACTCCCACATGTGGCAACACATGGCCTTTATTAACGGTTTGTGAGGAGGGGGTCTTTGCACAAGGTCATTTTGTGGGTAACTCTGGATATGCCCTAGAATCCTGGCTCATGACACCCATAAGAAAGCTACATAATCAAACTGAAAATGGGTACATTTGTGCACTAACACAAACCAGAAACATTATGGAGTGTATGTCTGGGTTGCTGAAGTCCTGCTTTCACTCTCTGGATACATCTGGTGGTGCACTGCAGTATAATCCCCTCACATGTGCCAAGATATTGGCAGTATGTGCTATGCTATACAGTGTTAAAGCTAAGAAGCAGATACAGCAGGGTATCCTTTTCTAGGGCCAGTATTTCCCAGCACCACAGGTGGCAGTAGCTGTGACAGATTAGGAGTCAGAGGAGGAGTCAGCACATTGTCAGTAGCAAAAGGGAAGCATATTGCACATAGCTTTACAACATAAGTATACAAAAACAAAGCAGATACACTATAGTAAAAGTGATGCATGCAAAAATACCAGACTGTACTCACCCAGGTGTAGGCCAGCCATGCTGTGCATCAGACATAGGCAACTCCCATAACAAAATGCATGGGTACACATCATCATTTTCAAAGGTATACAAGGGAGTACAAGTGTGCATGTCTTTCACAAAGAAACATGTGCTTGTGAGTGCCAAGGTACAGCAAAAAAAAGTTTCCTGGGTAATGTGAAAACTAGATTTGGTTGGGTTACTATGGAAAAGGGCTGGGGTCAGTGGATGTGTGGAATGTGTTGGGGGTTGTGGTGCTGCACATGTATTGCAGAACTCGGGTATGCATGACTAAGGACTAAGCTTCCCATGCATGTCTTAATCCATGAGAGCTGGTTCTGACAGGAAATGAGCTGGCTATACCATGACCTTGGCTTGATGCTGGAATGCTATGTGACCTTAACCAGCGTTCACTGGAGGATGTGTCAGCATGATGATCGACACAACCACAGGGTTGGTCTCTATTGGGAGTAGACACATCCACAACAGCTGTTGCTGTGGAAGAGCTAGCACTGCAGGAGCAGGATCTCTCTTGTTCAAGGCCATGTTGGCTAACATCTGTGGATGTAGTAGATGGCTGGCAGATAGGCCTGCCCCTTACCTCTGACCAATTATCCAGTGAAGATACTGCATGCTCCAATGTGTGATTCAGTCTAGCCAATGAATCAGAAATGCAGGATATGTACTCCTGTAACTCAGCCTGCACAGCCTGGGTTACCATGATTATCTCTGCCATGACTGTGGTAGAACAAACCTGAGGCTCCATGATGGCATACATATGACTGGTTGCAGACACTGACACATCAATCTATGGGGGGGGGGGTAACCATTTCTGCAGTTAGCACTATTACCAGCTCACACCAGCCATGTGGACCACCCTGCCCATAAGTGCTAGGAAAAGAGTCAGACATCTGTCTATTGGGGGCCAGCACACTTCCCTGATCTAAAACATCCCCTATATCTATCCTTGCTCAGATGTTTGTATAGTCTGAGTATTCAAAGGAAGAGAGTCTGTCACTGTGGGATGCAGTAATCACACTCCCTATGTCAAACTTGCACTCTGCACCCCCTGATTGTGTGAACTCATCCCTGCTATCATTATCTGGCACTACAAATCCTTCATTAGCAGATGGGGACACAACTGAGCATGCAAATGATATCTTTACAACTATAAACATATGTTAAAATCTAATATCCTTGGCCATACCTATTGTATGCCATAAGTCAGAAACATTTAATGAGCATTACACTGACTTTGTGTTAAGGAGGAGATGCAGCTATTGATACTATAAATTAGGACTACATATACAAGGTGGGGGGACGGAAACATATTATTCTCTCAATACTACTTTCATTAAACCACTTTCAGTGATAGTGGAGAATTCCCTTTTCTCCACTGCTGTGTTACCTCTGAACAGGTATATTTAAGTTTGGGGGTATGAGGGTATCCCCCACATGGGGGGTGCAGGGGGGCGTGAACCCCTGCATAAAAAAATTGTTAAGGTTTGCTGAAAGTGGTTTCAGTTCAACATTTTCTCTGACATGGGATTCAGTGAAAATGTTATTAATCTACTGACATGACTCTACATCTGGGGCCTCTGCAGTTGAAACTCAGTGGGACCTGCCCAGCTCTGCCCCAACATCCAGTTTCACATCATGGGACACAGTGGAGGTTATACTACCTTTCAACAAAGCCAAGAACACCTCCATTTTCATAAGAGGTGGGTTGGTCGATGGTCCACCATCAGTTGCCCTCCACTACCATTCCACAGCTTCTGTTCGATGGATGGCAGCACATATGTCCATGGCCTTATGACCGACTATGTCATAATTGCAGACCACTCATAGTATTTACCTTGCTGATAATTTCAGCCCAGAGACTGTCACAGAAGGGCTGGTTGGTGGCATGGATGGATAAGAGCCATTGACCATGCAGATGGTGGTCCTGTGTAACCACCTCATTCTCCACATCTGTTAATTTCGGCTTGCGGTTGGATGTGGATAGGCTACTGGTTGTGGCACTTTTCTTCGGGTCCAAATTTTAGGCATTGCTCTGTGTGTGTTGAAAACAAGGGAATTAACTGCCTTGTTTATGCTTGCTCCTAAAACATCTGTACAATAATCCTATCCTACCAGGCCATATATTATGCTCAGCTTGTGTGTATCCACAATCTTTAATAAATGTTAGGCATGGTATATGTACTGAATACATATCCCCTATAAAACAATTACAGAAGTGCAACTAAACAACAACATTTGTCCATTACAATCTTACTGTTACTAAAGTTGTGGCTAATAATGCCATATGTGTAAGGCACACAACGGTAAAATAGTAATGAACATTACTTGGTATTTATATGAGCCTGGGGGGGTGTCCCCCATCTACCTTAGCAACCTTGCAGTCTACTGCTTCCATTAAACTAGCAACATACCCCTTAAGACAGCTGTGGCCAAAATAGCTTCAAAGTATTGACAAGCTTACACTACTGACAGGCGTTAGCAAAGAGGATTAACCAAAGCTAATGTCTTACAACTGAATGAGTTGTATAAGAAGGAGCACTTACCTTATATAAGCAGATATTTTATGCAGAAGGAAAGCTTTAAATGACAGGTCCAGGATTCAAACACCCTTTCACAGTTGTTTTTTCTGTTGCATGATGAGGCCCTATGCTTACTGTCTTGCTTATATCATGTAGATTCAACTCTCTGGGGCACAATAGTTATGCTAACTGGGGCTTACCTCATTATTGTTTCTGAAACTCTCAACTTCCATGATGAGCACACTTAGTAAACATCATGTAGATTTCTTCAAAACACAGTGTATATGTCTGAACACCTGCAGGCAGCTTTCAGCATGTTCAAGCAGCTGAATAATTTAGGGGGTGTGGGAACTGTCATCCTATATTTAACCATCTTCACATGGAGTCACTGTATAGCATGCATTGTCAGCAACATAAGCAGGATAGCTGGACTGCCATGTTTCACACCTCAAAGTGCCACTTGAACCATAAAAAGAAAGTTCCTATATTATCAGAATTTGCCATGCATTATGTAAATGAGTCGCCTGTCAAAGCCCATTATTGTGCAGAGACTGGGATACATGAGAACTGTTTTGGGCACCAGTTATCTGACATTCTTCCTGAGATCTTTGAAGGTGCAACGTTATGGCTGGATAAGGTGAGGGTGGTGTTCCATTCAGAGCTCAGAGGTAGTGTGAGGAGGAGGTGTCTTGAGATTTTTCTGGACATCCTCCATAATGAGTACAAGCATAGACCCCTGCAAGTGGCCTATACCAGGTCACAATATAGGGCTGGTGCCTAGAATAGTTTGGCCAAGGATGTCACAGTGCTTGTGGCATCCCATGCATGGAGGAGCAGTGCCATCACCAGTATACTAACATGAGATGTCACAAACCTGACCAGTGGATGAAGTCAAGGCATAGTCATCACCACAGTACTATAATATTGGTTAGCTAGCCACATAACCTGCCACTGCATGCCACCATACAATGTTTTATTATGTCCTCTTCATGTCTGTAGCCCCTGCAGATATTGAAAGAGGTTGTCAGATGCACAGTAACAGACTACAGAGCCTAAAAGAGCATTAGAGTGAGTATACATGCTGTCATAAAATGTTTCTGTTTTCATTGTAACAGCTGTGGGTATTAAAAATAATTATGTATAACTTTTATATGCCAGTCTCACATCTGTCAGCACTGGCATAGCTGAAGGGTAGTTCTATGACTGCGCTATGTTTAAATTGGACAAGGATCCTTATGTTAAGTCTGTGTGCTCTGCCATCACTAGGATGCCAATGAGTTTACTGCCTTTCCCCATCAAAGTTCTGTTGTCATGGAAAACTATATTTGTCATACCATTAGTATCACTAAGCTCCATAAGTAGTAGTTTGCTCGTCATTTCACGATATACAATAGAAGTATCTGTCTCTTGTCTATTACCGATGAAGAATAGCCTGTTTATTTTACATATGCACATTACTGTTAAAATTCACACTACATCTGTGACCACAAGCACAAATTTGGTGCCTTGCAAAATAGCTCCTGCTTTTAATATTCTATCAAATCATGACGGATGACCTTTATGCTTAGCCCCCTTGCATATATTATATACTGACAAACAGGTTGATTAAACTCCCATTTAAGTACTATTAGGAAAAGTGTCATTATGAGCAGTTAAGAAAGCAATTTTCACTCTTACTGCATTTCTCCTCCCCATCCTATTTGTCACTATCCTTTCTCTTACATACATTTATTTGGTTAATTGTTTTGTCTCCATTTCTTTTACTGTCACATGCAGTAGTACAGCAACCTCCATCCATTCTACCATCAAAATCTGCTGCCCTCCCCAGTTGGCACTAGCACTTCCACTGGCACTTTCACTGGCACCATCACCAGAAGCACCCAGTACATCTGGTTCCCAGCCTACCACAGTTGTCCCCACAACTCTTACCCTATCTGCACCATCTGCAGTAGGTAGCCCAACACCACAGGCTGGTACAGTGGTACTCATCATTAGCACTGTAAGTGGAGTTGACACTTTTGTCACCATCAGGAGCTGTCAAAGCTTGTAGGGGGGAGAGAAGAGTCAGGAGGTTGTATGTCCTCTTCAACCACATTGAGACCATGTTGTACTGACTCAGTGAGTCACAATAATGCTCAGCACTGACTCCACCTTCTGACCTAGGACACAGTGGTGAGTATTCTCCCACTGGTTCTAAGCTGACAGAGACTGCATCTGTGAACAACCACTCCCCATACCCCAACCCAGTGCCCATCTCTCTTTTGTGTCCATGCCCGACCCTGTATGTTGCATAATCCTCTCCTCACAGATGTCTTCCCTATGTTTGCCTGATGTCTTCTTCACCATTGTGTTCTCCCCCATCATTGTGTGATCCCACATCCAATCAGTCATGCCTGTCTTTCCCTGCTCTCTAACCTCCCCTCATATCTACCTCTTTCTTCCCTGACATCCTTCCCCAATATTACTTTCTCTAAAAAAATAAAAGGGCACTTCACCTAAAAAAAAGATTCCCCTTCCTACCTCTCAACCTTCCAAATATTTGAGTAATGTATACACGATTAGGTCCTATTGTTTGGTGTGTTCATGATAAAATGGGCACTTTTCTGACTGATCATTGAAAATTGAAATCATTAAATAATTAAACCTATTTAGGTTTCAGATTTCATATCCTGCAGAGAATGCATGGTAATACCAACCCTGTTGTACTATCAGTTCGTACATTAGCATCAGAAACATATAACAGTCTGTCCCAATTTTTGGCCCTTTGGAACATAGTTTATTTTGGATTTGTCCAGTATTCTTGAGTGATATGCTTCTATGCTATATCCATCCTGCTCATTGCTTATTTTCTTACCTTGTATTCTCTGCTCTGCTCACTTCCTCCTTCTGTCACTGTCCCATTCTCCTATTTCCAACCGTTAATCTGGTCAAAACATAAACACACCACACTCATGTCCAAAAAAAGCTTATAAAACAATCATCTTTTTGTAGTCATACCTTGTGGGACAAGTCACAGCGAGCACATCCAATGCCCACATCTAACCAATAAGAAATGGTGCTTCTCTTTGTTTAGCAAAATAAAATCCAATCTATGTTATACACTATGGATACTGATTATCAGTCTTGCAAATGAACTGAATGTACCGTACAAATATGAAATAGGGTAAAACTAATGTTCTTAGTCTAACTGCTTCCATGGCTGGGTGGGTGTTCTAATCCCCTGACAGTTGTATGTTGTTTAATGGTTCCAATGTCTTTGTATATATCATTGTCATTATGTATTTTTTTTGTGAAACTTGTGGAGCTTTTCTCCCGGGGCCTCCACTGAAAATGGACATACATCCAGCTGGACTAGCCCGGTCAACAAATGTAAAATAAAAATAAATAAATTTATAATTTTTGGATTTCAGACTGTAACTGTATAACATTCTACTGAAATGTGCATTTTCTGACACATTCAGTGGAAGTACTTCTGTGGCTCACCTGGCTGATTTACCTGTACAGAAAATATCACTAGCAAAATCATGGGTTCAAATCTCTTGAGGCCTATCTTTCTTTTCTTGCTATCAGTCTACAAATCAGTTACATTCTCCTGTTATGTGCTTCCTGACACTGTTAGCATGGGTGCTTCTGCGGCTCACCTTGCTGGAGCACTTGCATATGGAATATTACCACCAAAGGCATGTGCTCAAATCCCTTGAGGTCTGTTTTTCTTTTCTTGTTAACAGTCTGCACATGTGCTGCATTCCCCTGATATTTGTTTTCTGACATACCTTCAGTATGACTATTTCTGAAGCTCACCTTGTTAACAAACTGAGGACAGAATTCAAGAGAACAGAGCTAATTGGTCAACTTCCCTCAGGATTAAATATGTTCCTTTTATTAATGACATTCACAGTATAGAATAAGTACATTGATTAATCTCTGATGTTCTCAGGACTGGTTCAGGTTGGTGTATCATGTTACTTTACTGTTTCCTACTGGTTCAGGTTGGTGTATCATGTTACTTTACTGTTTCCTACCATTGCTGCATAAGTTTCACATAATTCTTAGTTCAAGTATTGTCATAAACCCTTCTCCATTGTGTTTTGTAGCTGTGCTTTAGTGGGTAGCTCCATTTGGAATCTTCTGTCCATCTCTGTGGTTTTACTTGTTTTAAAAACCTCTACAGTTCACAATTTTTCATTCCTAACATGTTCCATTCCATACAACATTGCTCTGCATATGTGTGTGTGTGTGTGTGTGTGTGTGTGTGTGTGTGTGTGTGTGTGTATATATATATATATATATATATATATATATATATATATATATATATACATATATGTGCTATTTATTGAACGACCGTTTCACCGAAAGTGAAACGGCCGAGCACACTTTTGCAAAAGTGCTTTTCACCCAAAAAGCACTTTCATGACAGTGTGCTAAACAAAAAGATGAAATTGTGAGTAAATGGCTGTTGCTGAGATTGTAGCACAGTGGAGATAAGGGAATATTTCTTTTTTCCCACTGTAGTGCAATCTCGGAGTGAGAATATAAAAGTAGGGGGTGGCGGGGAACAGCCTCCCACATGGGGGGTGCAGGGGGGGCTTGCCTCCCTGCGTAAACGTGAGTACTGTGTTTTTTTTTTATTTCGTTATTTTTTAATTTTTTTTTGTACACTTTAGTAAAATTGCTTTTTCGGTGAAAAGCACTTTTGCTAAAGTGTGTTCGGCTGTTTATGTTTCATGGAAACGTGATTTTGTGCAATAGTACTATATCCCTACACACACACACACACACACACACACATATATATATATATATATATATATATATATATATATATATATATATATAGTGCTTTATGTTACATCACTACATTGGCGATGCACTTTTCCCAAATGTGAGTACTGACTCACAATAATTACCAAAGGTACTCGGGCACACCTTGCTGGTGCACTGCTACAGGAAGTACCACTCAAGGTTTGCTGCTGTACTTGTACTTTAATATGGCTGTGAGGTGCACTAACATGATCTGGCTGCAGGGCTGTACAGCAGGCATGATGAGGAGCTGTGCATCGTGCACAACGACCTGCATGTATAATAAGCATCAGGGCTCATCATGCATGCAATGCAAATAGTGCTGATTTGGCCACACATGGGGGTGACACATAATCCGTTCCTGAATGGATGCTCTACCCAAGCAGTAGTCTACAGCATCAGTGTTGTGAAGGGCATGAGATGTTCATAGGTTCATGCTCTGATGGATCTAGATTTTTGAGGTGAAGCATATTCATCAAATCTGGGTTTGACATGGCCTTGCAAGTGTTGAGACCCTTCTGAAGGATATTCTGTCAGAGATGTGTTTTCTATATGCCAGTTTGCAGTCATCATGCAACTTTGTTGTCAGCCACCTCCTGTGTCCTGTGTGCTTGTGTACTTGGAGAAGTGCCAAACAAAACAAGAGGAGGCCTGTGGGACTGTGGGGTGGGACACTTTCAGGGTGACAGGTTTTGACTTGTGGCCCCCTGTGGGTTTAACCTGTTGTGTTGGTTTCACCAACCTGTGTGTTGTGATGTGGGTTAATATTGAGTTTGATGATAATTTGATGAGTTTATCAATGAGGTATTGTATCGGGGCCTTCGCCAGATCGAGGTAGGCTGGTAGGACTGCCTTTCCCTTTTTGGGTTTCACTTAGATGGCTTTTTTAAAGTCAATTCAAGTTTAAAAGAAAAAGTCAAAAAATGAAGCCAAAAAGCAAAGGATCCTGGAGTGGATCCAAAGTCTGCAAATTTATGGTATCCCTTATGAGCCATCTCTTGGGTCCTCTCCATGGCTTTGTCAAGCTAATGGGCGGTAATTTCAGGCCGGGTGGAGCTGCATGCTTTGTGACCGAGTGGGACCAGTGCAGCAGCCACTCCTGGAGAGTGTATCCAGCTCTGAAGGCTCTGATTAAACAGCTGTCCAGCTGTGGGTTTTAATTCCTCATTGAGTTCAATGAGCACACAGGGAGGGACACCATCAGGTCCCATGGATGCTGTGGATTGCTTTGTTTTTTTTGCTTTGAGAGAGCAGTGGGGGCTTGGGGGGGGGCTGCAATTTGGGGCTATAATCATTTGGTATATATCTCTTTCCTTTTGAGAGACCACCTGAAACTGGTTAGCCAGTATGTTGGCAATGTCCCAAATCATCAGTAATCTTCACATCATCATTTTGAAGTTCTTCTGTGTCTTTTGGTTTCTTTCTTTATTCAAACATAGCCATACAAAGTTTTTGTTTTTGTCTTTTGAGTTTTTTCTGTTAGGCATAGACAGATGGCACAGCACCATGACTATCACTGGCAAGTACAGCCTGGCATATGCAGGTTTGTTAATGTTACAACTATCTCATACAACATCCCATGATTTGTCAGCTGTAACTGTAAGATATTACTTTGGTCAATAGCTCTGGAGCTAATGCATGTAGTTATGGAAGACATATGTCTCTGAATCATTCTGACATATTGGTTACCCTCATTTGGATCCAAAGAATTTCTCATTTATATTACACTACTTATTGGCATGTTATTATACCACCATGCATACTGTGCAGGCTCCAGGGTTTCTTGCTTTCAGTGTGTTTCTTTTATCACATAATCCCTACTTCTGGATACTAATCTTACACAATTGCCCACCATGATGCAGAAAATATTTCTGAACAGCTGCAGAATGCTCCGAAAAATATCTTTAAAATCTAAACTAAATAATATCTGCATCTGACAAAAAAGATATACTGTCCATTACTGCATCTGGCTTTTAATACCTAAACAGAGTTTTCGGAGTCCTTACAAGAAGTTTAGCGTGAGCACTTTTTCTAGGGGTATCCTCTAACAGCTGTAAAAGTTTTAAGCTAACTAGGATTTATAGACAAGTCTCTAAATAGGATTATCTATGGTAGTTGCTCTTCCGATTTTGAGGGATACATTCTTGTTTCCACCATTACATGTTCAAAAAGGAAGGACAAGATTCAACAAGTCAGAGTCTATATTAAGAAACTTACTTTGAACAATCTCACACCTACAAACAACATTAGATTTTACATTACATACACTTGCACTGTTACAAAGTGACATTTAGTTTTGATTTTAAATTGTAGTATATTTTCACAGTGGCAAATGCATTTATACACAGTTTTGCACATTTTCTTTTACACTTTGCAGTTCACTGAAAAGGCAAGTTCAGTGCAGCTTCTTTTGCCCTTGTCTTGTAAACATTTATTACATTTTTAAATTCTGATAGAGCTTATTTTCCTTCTCGTGCAATTTTCTTTGGAAATGTATTAACATTTTTTTCAGTTTACTACTATGTTCCTCACAGGGACAATGTCAGGAATTAGGAAAATGTCTAGTGCAATACTGCAGGGTCTATAGTGAATCCAGTGCTCTTCAGTGTGTTTGTTTCATACCTATCTGAAAGAAAGAACAGGATCAGCCTCTACAGTTGTTGTCTTTCGGATTTTCCCAGTTAGGGGTCGCCACAGTCTGCTAATGATTTAGATTTTCACTATGCCATGTTGCCAGCTCGACGCCCAACCTTCAACGAAGGCACGCCCATTCACGCATGTCTTTCGGAACGCCACTCGACCCGCGGGGAGGACATGCACACTCCACACAGAAGGCACTCCCTGCACACTAGCTGAGAATCGAACGGGAGAACTTCTTGCTGTGAGGCAACAATGCTACCGCTGCACCACCGTGGATCAGCCTCTTCAGTAATGACACAAAACAAATGCTGCAGCAGTGGAGGATGGCAGAAGAGTGTCGAGAAGGATATAGAACAGCTACCAAAGTGGGCAGAAAGGTGGCAGTTGAGATTTAGTGCAAAAAACTGCAAAATGCTGTCTTTGGGCCACAACAATACTGTTATAAAGTGTCAGTGATGAGAGTAGTGCAACTGATAGCAACAAAACAGGAAAAAAATCTCAGGAAAATATGAGGGCATTTATACACATGAATTAAACCATCAGAAGCAAGGTGTGAATGCAGTAGCAGCGATAAACATAATTCTGAAGTACATACTCAGGGGAATAGTCTCCAGAAGCAAAGAGGTAATGTCTCCACTCTGCAGATACCTGGCCGGACCAAACCTTGAGTACTGTGTGCAGTACCTGAGGCTGTATGAAGAAAAGGATATCACACTGCTGGAAATAATCCAGAAGGAAGCCATTAGGAAGATCTGTGGGAAGGAGGGGACAGAATACAACCACAGAATAAAGGAGTTACAGATCTCACCTATGACAGTAACAAACAAGGACAGCATGGTATTGGTGCACAATATCATGTTAGAATGATATGGAGGGTGTATTCTCTGCAGTAAAGACAGATGATAAGGGTGGACACAAGTACCAGTTTAATGGACTGACTAGTCTTTGGATCTGTGAAAATACTTCTTCACAAAGAGGGTTATAGACTCACTGAATAACTCACCTAAACAGGTCATGGTGAGGGGGTTCCACGGAGGCATTCGAAAGGGCATGGGACAGGTGAAGAAAGGGTAGAGGAGAAGGTAGGGATGGATAGGCTTATGGTCTCATTCTGCCATCCAGCAAATGTAATGTAGTGTATAATATTTTTGAGAACAGATTTTATGAGCTTGTATCATACCTCAGCAATAGAAGATATTATGCATATCTAATGCGAGACCCTAATTATTTACAGGTAGTGAATATATGGGGGACTGGAACATTACACATAAAATAAACTCCTACTGCATGCTTAGGCAATGAGTTCTCTAGTGCACAGTACATGTAAAGTATCATACAGACCACACCCCCACATAGTTCATGTATTCATTTTATGTGTCTTTATTTTACAGCTGTGTTTTCTATTGTCAGTGGGCTATAATAACTGCTTAAGTTCTACTAAGTAGGAATTTAGGTAGCTTGCATAGCTTTTTATGAGTAGACTGTCCCTCTCATTGGTGTTTGTGTAGTGTGCATTTATTTTATTTTATTTTATATTATTTTATTTAACATTTGTTGACCGGGAAAGTCCGACTAGGTTCCACAGATCCAGTTTTCAGTGAAGGCCCGGGCATTGTTACTGTATTTGTTTATTTACTTACTCGCTTCGTTTTGTAGTCAAAATAGACTTGTCTGATATGTTTTAGTAGAGTAATGAATGCTATATGTTAGGGTTTGTTTGATTTTATTGTATAGCTATGCTTTTTAGTTAGTTTTCATTTAGTTAATTTTGATAGTTCGATTGTGTCTTGTTTGTTGGTTGCTAAGGTGGGATGAATGGGGCAATTGCCCCAGGTGCTGTCTTGACTGGGGCACAACTCAATGGTGGAAAATAAAAAAAAATGTTTTTAGTCAAATACTTTTTTTGAATTTCTTGGTGTTTGTGCATACTGGGACAGACTACTGAAATGGTCATTGGGCGAAATACTTTATTTTGCTGTCACTGGAGTGTTTGTGCATGCTTGAACAGAATACTGAAGGGATCTTTGGGGAAATTATTCATTTTGGTGTTATTCAAGTACTCAAAACTATGAAGGGATTGTTGGGGGATCTGTTTCATTCTGATAGCATTTGAGTGCTTGTGCATACATGGACAAACTACTGAAGATGTCATCGGGAGAAGTGTTTCATTTTGGTGCTTGCTCATACTTGGACAGACTACTGAAGGGACTTCTGCAGAAAATTATTCATTTTGGTATCACTTGAGTGCTTGTGCATACAGGAGTAAACTACTGAAGTGGTTGTTGGGGGAAATTACTCATTCTGATGTCAGAGAAATGCTTGTACATACAAGCACAGACTACTGAAGGGATCTGCCATGACATTTAGAGTAAGAAAAGCAACAATGCAGCTGCACTGCTTGATAGGCAGCAATGCACCAATGTCAAGCATAATTTTAATGTACATTATTCTTGATTTTAAAACAAGGATATAGTAAATCCTTCCACTCTGATTCACTGAAGATTAAATCCCCTGATGATTAGGCTCACTGAAATATAAGTGTTTTTTGTAGGGGGAGCAGTATCCCCTGCACCCCCAATGTGGGGGCAAGCCATCAATACTCTCCAAATTTAGGGTCTATATTACAACGTCAAACTCACAGGAGTTCAAACATTGTAATATTGAACCCAAAACTCTGAAATACGAAAATAGCGAAGCCACAGCACACCAACTTTTTCCCAGGGAAAAAAATTGTTGGGCTGTTTTTGGGGCTTTGCTATTTCTTCCACTGTGGTGCGATCTCGGAGTTGGTATATTTAAGTAGGGGGTGCATGGGGGCACAGCCCTTGACATTGGGGGGTGTGGAGGCAAAGCCCCCCACTTTAGTTTAAGTTTAAAATGTAAGTTTTTTTTCTTTTTTGTAACGGAACAGAGATGTTTTTCCCTGGGAAAAATAAATCGCTGTTCTGTGTTTTCGTAATTATTGGGTTTTGAATTTCATGGTTCGATATTACAACGTTCGAACTCTTGTGAGTTTGACGTTGTAATATAGACCCCCAAATTTATATTACTAGTCTCTTCTTGGTCATTGAAAAATGTAACATTTGTCTCTGGACTAAGTTTAAAATAATGGAGTCAAAGGCACAAAAACAGTGACAGGTTTTTAAACGTACTGCTGTTATAAAGTTTAAACTTAGACAGTTGCTACGATAACAGGATTTTTATTAGCATCCATTTTTGGAAGGAAATGAAGTCTGAAACAAAAATGTACATTGTTATTTAATGAGTTCAATCCTCAAGGATTGGT
The DNA here is from genome assembly GCF_019279795.1 of Protopterus annectens. Classification (NCBI taxonomy): domain Eukaryota; kingdom Metazoa; phylum Chordata; order Ceratodontiformes; family Protopteridae; genus Protopterus; species Protopterus annectens. The sequence goes on from NC_056745.1 coordinate 1,160,635,396, forward strand.
CAAAAAAACACAAATTTTATGAGATACAAATGTGAACATTCTGCAAAAATCTGGCTAGTTGAGATGCATGGTCAGGTGCCTGGACTAAGTATTCAGCACATGTTGCTTAATACGTTGAAATTCAGTTTGCTGCCTAAGTAACCTAAGAAGAAAAATCAATCAAAAATGAGGCCTCACTGTGCTCTGCATTCTTAACAGGCTTTGTCATTATTAGAGTGCCTTGAAATAATCAAAATAACTGCAGATTTGCAGAATAACAAATTATGCTGCCCAAAGTATTATACTGGATATCTGAGCCAGAGATTGTTGTTGGGCTTTGGAATCCTTTCTTCTTCCTCTGTTGTTTAAGCAGCTGAAGAGTATCATAAAATAGGACAGGTACATGTAATGCAGTTTAAAAATAGTTATTGGATTTGATATTTAGGATTATTACTGAGCCTTTATAAAATGTGTGATTTACAGGTTCATAGAAAGTTACTAGGCTAACGCCCCAAGAGCCCTTACAAGCTTAGCCATATTTATCCCGAATTGCTTCAATTGTCAGTAGTTAGGTGAGTGAAGTTCATAGAGGTAAGGGTCTATGGTAGTTAATACTGACTTCCCCTGTCCAGGAGGGACATGGGCGCCACCTCAGAAGTGAATTTGCAGTCACCCATCCATTGATCTAGATTGTGTTTGAAGAGGGTCAGGAAGGGACTCGGTTTCATGTGAATTGGAAGCTTGATCCAGAGAAGAGGAAGTCTTTGGGAGATGTATCTGTCTCTCCAGCCTGACCTGTTCATGTCAGAGGCTAGGTTAAGATCTCTGGTGCGAGTGACTCTTGTGGGAGATGTATCTGTCTCTCCAGCCTGACCTGTTCATGTCAGAGGCTAGGTTAAGATCTCTGGTGCGAGTGACTCTTGTGGGAGATGTATCTGTCTCTCCAGCCTGACCTGTTCATGTCAGAGGCTAGGTTAAGATCTCTGGTGCGAGTGACTCTTGTGCAGTTTGATTTATCAATGTGTAGCATTTCCATCAGCACTGGGTCAGAAACTGCCCTATAAACAATGCACAGGCCACCCCTTAGCAACTTGTAGGAGGCAGAATACAGTGATACAATACAAGTCTTATGTGGAAAGACTGAATTGTCTTTCCGCACAAGGCTTGTTTTGTGAACCCTGTAATTTTTGGGGGAGAAACCTCTGTGGTCTTTCCAAGAAACCAGGTATCTGGTGAGGTGCATGCAAAAGGGAGCACTGTACTCAGTTACTGGTTTAATGTGGACCAAGTATAATAGAATTATAACGTCCTTAGATCTAGGTGCGATGTGTTTACTTATAAAATGTGCCACATAGAAGGATTTCCTTACTACTTTAGATACGTGGTGGCCGAAGTTTAGATTGCTATCAACCTGAGTACCCACATCATGTACCACTGGGTCTACACTTAGGGGGTTGCTTTCTATAATGTAATTGTCAGGGATGTCAGTTTTCCCAAAGGGAATAATAATGCATTTTTGGCATTTAGCTTGAATCTGTGGCACCAATCATTTGTCTGCATTAATCTTGTCTGCAGTATAGTAACATCATTGGGGGACTCACTGATTGCTCCCAGTTTGCAATCATCAGAGAATTTGGTTATCCACAGGACATCCAGGTTTATCTGGACTTCTTAGAAATAAATTCCCAACAGTAAAGGGCCCAGCACAAAACACTGTGGCCCGCCACTGGTAACTGATCTTTTGCTAGAGGTGAAGTCATCCACTTTGACAGTATGAGTCCTATTGGTGAAGCAGTCAGTTACCCATCAGGTAACGTAGGGGGTTAATTCCCAATTGGGAAAGTTGATCTGCAATACCCAAGTAGGAGACCATGTCAAATGCCTTGGGTAGGTCAAGATAGCTGGGATGCATTGTCCTTCCCTCGTCCAGGACCTTGGTGTCTTTCTCAAAGAAGTTAACCATGTTTAACAGACATGATCTACCTTTAACAAATCTGAACTGGGTTGGGTCCAGAGTATGGAGATTACCTATATCTTTGTTAATAAGGTCCATCATGATTTTTTTTCCATGGCCTTGCAGATAATGCTAGTCAAGCTTAAGGGCCTATAATTCCCAGGGTTGGTTGATGGTTCCCCTTTGTGCAGAAGAATTACTGTTGCTGTCCTCCAGTCTGTTGGAAAATAGCCAGTTTGCTGTGGTTAAACAGGCATCCAAGTATGTCTGCTAGGTCATGTTTTAAGTTGTTTAAAATGCAGCCTGAGATCTTGTCTGGTTCATACCTCTCAACCTGTTAGAGCAAGAAATCTGGGCAAAGCCATAAATAAAAGTGGGACAAAAGGCCAAAAATAGGGACAATTTTTAAATATTGCTTTTACAAACGTAGAACATTGACAGAATAACAGGTTTTGCATTAGCATGGATTTTCTGAAGGGTATGAAGACTGAAACTCAAATGTCTATCAATATTTTCTGACTTCAGTCCACAGAATAAAAATATGAGGCAAAAATCTGGACATTCTGCTAAAATCTGTACAGTTGAGAGGTATGGTCTGGTTCCACTGATGCCATGTTTTTGGCCTTGGAGAGTGCTGATATGATCTGCTCTCTTGAGATAATAGGCTGAGGAATTGTGGCAGCTATATTTTGGGGATTTATTTATTTTATTTATTATTTGTTAACTGGGAAAGTCCGACTTGGAACAAAGTCAATTTTCAGCAGAGGCCCAGGGAGAAATGCTCCAGATGCATGTCTTTGTAACATGGGAGGAAACTGGAGCACCCGGAGGAAACCCACATGAATGCAGAGAGGGCATGCAGACTCCACACAGAAGGCACCCCAGCCGAGAATTGAACCAGAGAACCTCTTGCTCTGAGGTGACAATGCTACTGCTGCACCACTGCGCTGGGATAAATGGAGGGGACAGCTGGGTGATGTTTGCTCCAGATATTTCAGCTAATAGGTTGGCTATTACCTCCAGCTGAGTATGGGTGGTGCCATCCACAACCATGTTAGGGCATAGCTGGGTATTCCCTTTTAGATTCTGGATGTAGTTAAAGAATGCCTTGTGATTTTCCTTAACTAGTGAGGCTATTTTTGCTTTGTAATTAGCTTTGGAGGACTTGACAAGATATCAAATTTGTTTGTTTAAGCTACGTAGGGATTTCTTCCTCTGCTGAGCCAGTTCCCTCTTGTTCTTAGACATTAGTTTATTTCTCTTGTTGTATAGCCTGTTTATACTAGGGGTCCACCAGGGTGGCTTGTTTTTTTGGCAAGACCTGGTTTTAATCTGCTCAAGTAGAGCCAATTCCCTACAACTGCTTAAGTGGTTAAACAGGGAATTGGTGTACACCTCTGCATAGGACTCCATGTTATCTGCATTTGAGGGGCTTTGAAACTTCTTATACCATCACTTAGTAGGAGGTAATTTATCTTTGAAACATTCTTAAGCATTTTTGAGCTTGGTGAGGTATCTGGTGTTATAATTATATCAAATTAGACTGATTTATGGCCTGATCTTACCAAGGAGGACATCACATGGGGGAGGGGGTGGGTGCAATGCTCTGCCATGTTAGTGAGTACCATGTCCAGGACATTTGAGTCTCTTGTGGGTGCGCTGATTAGTTGTTACACAGCATTTGCAATGGCAAAGTCCAAGAACCTCTGAGCCAGCACTTTTGTGGTCATGTATGTTTACCAGTTGATGATAAGATAATTAAAATCACCCATGAGTAAGGTGTTGGGCTGTATGGCAAGTAACTCCAGTAAGTCCAGGTATGCAGTATGCTTTTCCTGTTTCTTGGTGGGGGATCTATAGCTAGCTATGATGTGGTAGGGATTTTACCTATAGTTAATTAGACATGGAGTAGCTCAAGAAGGTCATAGTGTTTGACCACTCTCGAGGTGTACTTATCCTTAATGAAGATGGATACACCTCCTCCTCTGGTTGTTTCATCCTCAAGTTTGTGATTTGAATGTATAGAAGACATTGTAGCCCTGCATGGCCAGGGTGCTTTCTGCATCTTTGAACCATGTCTCATTGACTGCACAGATGTCAGCATCTTCCAAAGTGAGGAGTGCTTACAGGGAGTGCAGTTTCTTGTTTAGATTCTTAGCATTAAGCAGCAGCACCTTGAGTTTATCTAGAGAGGATTTTGTTATGTTGGGAGGTTATTTTGACACTACCTAAAAAAGGCACAATGAGATGGCTAATGCCTTTGCCAGTATCTGAAAGCCTACAGGAGACAAGTGCAGACCATCTCTGGGAAAGCAGTACGGTCTTGTGGCCTGTTGCCCATATCTTCTCAGGCTGACATATATTGAATTCCCTTGGACTGATGCTAAAAGTTACGCCAATTGTTAAAGCCAATCATTTTTTGTTTGTATTGTGGCATCATCCTTGGAGAAGGTAGAATGCTGCTTAAGGCTAGGCTTATACCCACCTGTGATACACAATCTGAGAGCGCAGTCATGTCTCTATTCCTATAGTCCAGGGAGGTATATCTCAAGTCATTCAAATTCACATGGACTATAACGGGCTCATACCAGTACTTGTGGTTTAGTGACTTCAGTGCTTGAGTGACTTGCTGGATCTGGGCACCTGACAGGCAGCTAACTGTAACCCTCTCATTATCCTTGTGTCTCATAATGGAGTCACCTATGACCAATACATTAGGTTTTGTAGTGTTATACCTTATGAACTTATTTCTTGAGACACTGGTGTGTTGTGGTTGTTTTTTTGCATTGTTATGTGTGTAAGTGGTTTCCATTTGGAAGACCTGTGATCTATTGGTAAGTTACTAACGAGTACCTCCACATGTGTGGGTTTATGTGTCATGTCCTTATTTAGTGTGGGAAATGTGTGTGTGCTGACAACCTGTTTGGCATTTGGTTTGTCCTTATGTGACAGTCTTGCCTCCAATTTCATAATGTAACTACATCTTTCACATAAAGTATTTGTTTATTGTGTGTGTGCTGACAACCTGTTTGGCATTCGATTTATCCTTATGTGACAGTCTTGCCTCCAATTTCATAATGTAACTACATGTTGTCGGTATACATGAGGCAGTTGCTACATTTCCTCAGGAAGCCCATGTCTATCAGGCTGGCCAAAGAGATGATGAGAAACTGTTTGTCCATATTAGCAGGCTCTTACTGTATGTTTTATTAAGGAAGGGAATGGGTTAATTTGACAGGACTGCGTTGGTACAGCTAAGAATTCAAGAAGGACTTATACTTTTTGTAGGCTAAGGTTGATCAATAAAGCAATGCTGCTCAGTGCACAACTGAGTTGCTCTTAGAGCAGCAGAAAAGCTAAGAAGGGTTTCACTGAGAGCTGTTTAGGGAAAAAAAGGAGCTTCTAGGTTTTGCATCTATACAGGGCACTGCTAACTTCCGCTGCATGAAGAGCAGTACAAGCAAAGAGAAACAAGTTTTAAGCTAACTACCAATCAGGAAAGCACACAATAAACCTTCTACCAGCAATTCCCAACTCAGACAGACTGGATCAGCACACGTCTGCCACAAGTGTGTGGAAAAACACCTTCTTAATGTAGAATAGCTGGTTTGGAGTTCAAGTGTAACAAGATCACAGAAACCACCTACAACAGCTCTACAACTAACAGATACAATGTAATATAATGCAATATATTACTTAAAGCAGCAGCAGACAGAACAGCTCAGACACTTCCTGTGTTGATGACTAGCATGAGAATTGTATATCTATGCCTATCATCATTTGTTTTGCACAGCAACAAAAGTATTGTAATTGTGTGTGTGTGTGTAAGTTCATAGGCTAGTACTAGGCTATCTACCCTTGTGGGTCATTTTAAGCCTAGCCAAATTTCTCATCCCAAAGATAAGACTCAAACCCTGTACCTTGTGGGTATGAGATAAATCCAGTATGACTCATACTATCTGAAGCAATTTAATGCAAGGCGCCATTTTTTTCTTTTTTCTTCCTGATAATTTTTGATTTCTTCTATTGCTTACTTGCTTACCCTTTGCATTTATTTTTATTTATTTGTTAGGTTTGGGGGTCATTTTATAACTGAACAAGGCACTCAGAGGTACAGCCTATACTGACTAGCAGAGCACATCCATGTTGCTAAATTGTAAACACACACTGTGTAAGTGTCTGGCATCTTCTTATGTCACTGGGGTATGCTGTTAGCAGACAATAAACCACACACACTGCTGTGTAGATGATCTAGTGTTCACTGAACTAGCACAGACTATTAAAACTTTGTGCAACAAGAGGCTGTCGTTATGATGTAAACTTCAGGTACAAAAGGCTTTGTAATGTACACTAAACTTTGTTACGCAGTGTACATTATAGAAATATTTTAAAGGGTCAGGATTTATATTTTAGCTAATTTTTTTGTCAATGCCACAGCCACAGTTCATGTTTTTCTGTGTTGCAGTTCATATTTACCAAGCTATTAATAGTATAATTTGTTATGCTGCTGTTGGCATTTGACTGTACCTACAGAGATGTTGATTGTGCTGAATTTTGGTTTATTTTTAATATCTGTGTGGTTTCTTTCAATTGCTAAAGTTATGTTCTGTTATGTATTATGTTACAGTTAAAACATTAACTCTGAAAAATACTTTAAACTTTTAATAAAATGTCCTGTTTGGACATGCTTTTGTACCCCCTGTTGTATGTTTTTTTGAAAAGTTGTTTTCAATGTATCTTTCCAATACCTGTTAAAAAAATGTTTTTTCCTCTGTAGGTGAGGGTAGGGGGTCAGGGCAAATGAGGGTCTCGCCCTGGGCTCTAAATATCTTAGCTATTCCTCTGTTGGTAATGCAGTTTTTTGATAGGCTAGTTGTAGGCAGTGTTATGTCTTACTTTGTATTTTTTCTTTTAAAAAAATGAATTTCTGTGGAATTCATTTAGATGGGCAGTATTGCTTTTTATGAAATTGTGGCAATGTATTTTTGTGATATGTAAATGAGAAATGTGTCCCATGTTTTACTTTTTCATTTATTCCAATATTTTATCTAATTTAAGTGCATCTTTGGGTTTAAGGGAATTGCTTTACGTAGTCTAAAGTGATTTCAGTGGTGTATTTGTCTAGGTTTGTTTGTGTATTGTATGAACTTTATCTTTAAGAGAGTAGATTAAATCTGATAGGCTAAGGGAATTTTTATGTTTTGATGACATACTAAGGATATATATATAAACTGCTGATAATATATCAATAATGGAGATAATTTTGATGATGCAACAAGAATATAGATAAACAAAAATAATATCTTCACAGTCTGCTAGATACATGTTTTTATTACATCTTTATCTGACATGCACTATTAATATAAATAGATATATACAGATGTATGTTTATATATGCACAAGTACACACATGGATATATAAAATGAGTATCTCACACTTTACTGAAGAGAAAAATTACTGAAAGCCATAACACTGAATGAAAATGTTTAAACTAAACTTTGAAAATGTTGAAACCAAAATACCTAAAGCAGTGCAAATGTAATATGTACATGAATACTATAACAAACCGTTATCAAACCCTGCAAGTACAATTCAAAATGAGAGGAAGTATTGGCCCTGTAGAGGATTAAGTATGTCTCTCAACATTTGTGCTATAGTAAGTATTTTGATTTTTGTAATTTTCTAGTCAACATTTTGGTATTTCAACATTTTCATTTAGTATTATGGCTTTCAGTTATCTATGTTCACTAAACTATCAACCACCTTATATAAATATAATATAAATTCTAGTAAAGATCAGACTAACATAAAGTCAGGAGATAAACCAAGATTGTGTGAAGTTGCTGTTGGAAGAATGCAGTTACATGCAGGGCATATCAACCTTCCCTAGCATTATTTTAAACTGCATGGATTCAGTCAAAAGCATTTTATTTTTTTTAACATTGGCTTTGCTTTTTTCCTTCCATACCATCCTTACTGAGGTTATCTGCACAACATCATAACATTAAAATTCTTTTCTTACTTAGTTGCTATATTTTTTAACCCCAGTTAACATACTGCATGTGACATCACTATGAAAGCACGGTACAAGCTTAGTCCTTGAGGAAGTCGACATTGAGAGGCATTAATGGATCCAAATCATGCACACATTTCTCAATAATAAATTATGCAGGATCATGGTAATAGCATGTTTAAATAAGTTACTGCTCATAAAATCAAATACAATAAATTATTGCTATGTCCTTTCTTACAACAGTGCTCAGGAATAGAATAAAATTAGTTTCAGGAGAAGGATAATAAAGTTTAGACTATGAAGTTGAGTTATACAAGCAATTGTAAAATGCAAGGCTAACATAGAAGTGAAGCCAAAAATGTAAAACTGTGTCACACAGCAGGAAGCATAACTGTGATTTGGAACACCATAATGCTTTCTGCTCCTTTCAGATAAATATCTGAGCTGTAGCACCAGAAGGCACAATAATGAGGATGAAGTGTGATTGCTATGCAGTACAAATTAACAACCAAACAAATAGAGACAGATGTATGCTCATTTTGGAACAGTTCAGCCTGCTCTGACCTTTATAATGACAGTATTTAGAAGGAGAAAACAGCCATCACATGATAGGCTTTTCTGTTCAACAAATGCTATTTGTGACAGTTTCAGGTCTTTCTATTCATCCAAGAAGTGAATTACAAAGTCTAATGGACTCAATCCACATTTTCAATAATGGTGCATATTATATTATGCATGATTTGCGCACATTAAGTACACTCCCTTAGAACAAAAGTTGGTGACAGGTTTAGTACACATGTTAACTCTTAGAACAGTCTTTCTTAGATCTGCATTGTTATATGCATAAAGAAGTGACCTTTCATAGTATGTCTGCTCAAACAAAACAATAGTAAAGAGCAGGTACCATAAGAATTAGTAACGGGGTCAGTCCTTTACAAAGCTTTTATAAGTGATACCACAGAAAGTCTGAAAAGAGAAATGTCTATTTGTTGATTACCTAAAATGTGCAACAGAAATGAAACTCTAAATGATAAAAGGTTTAGAAAGATTAGAAAATGATCTGGTAACCTAAATTCAATGAATAATAATGAATAATAATAATGCATCAGGGAATTAATAAACCAAAAAATAAACAAATACACAGTTACAGGAGAAGCAGTAGCAACCCCGAACAAGGAAGGGAATTTATGGTGATTACCATGGATTACCTAAAAGATAAGGGAAGTAAGAGAACAGTGGTGAAGCCTGCTGAAATAGAGGCATAAGGAAGTTGCAAGCACAGTGGAAAATAAGTTACTAAGTAAAACCTGGTAAGAAACAGGGCAGAACTGCATGCATTTCCAGTAATATCATTATTATGAGTCCATAAACTACAGAGTCAATTCAGAAGAAAGTAAATCACAAGTATACAGTTTGCATTAGAAACCACTGGAAGACAGATCATAATAGTTAGTTGTATATAATCTTGTAGAAACAAAAAACAGTGAGAGGACGATTTGAAAATATACTACCTTAAGGGAATTTGTGAAGTTTGGGAAGGTCCTATCTTTAATAGGAGAAGAATGCAAATAAACAGATGCATTTAAAAGAGCAAAGAGGAGACAAACAAAAATGCTATTTCACACGAAGGGTACTGCATGCTTGAAGTTTTTTCTGAAGATGTAGTAGATTCAAAAGCATTAACAGCATTTAGGAATGCATATAATAAACATTAAAACATGGGTACCTATTAAAAGCTCAAGGACAGTAATTGCAATCTTCAGGTCAGCAAGAGTTTAAGTGCAAATAGGTGGGCTACATGCTATTTCCAAGACTGTAGAATCTCTGTATTCTTCCTGTTCAAAAATACTTTGATCACAGAATAAGCACCTATAAACAGCAGGGCAAAAATGTGTTAAATATTTAACAATGAAGTTTGGAACGCCTGTATTTCTCTCTCGGAATTACAATTAAGGGCAAGATTCCAAAAAAGTCTACACTTTGGACAGCACTTAATATTAAGCACTTTCACAACTACTGATTCCATAACCCTGCTCCAGGAATTCCTGCAGCCCTGTAGTTAAATAAGGATCCCCAAAGTAGTACTTAGAATTCTTAAACAGGAATTAGGTTTGCAACTACTAAATGACAATAGAAAGTTTTTAATTAACAATGTCACTCATTAAAGTCAATGGCAGCTTTGTTAAAGAAAGAACTTCAGCAGTATGTGGCAACCAGCACTGAGTCAGTGTGATACCTAAAGCTTGCAGTACCAATTCCCACATTACTGCAGGATAAGTAAAGCTGGTGAGGTCAGGGGAAGAGTGGTTGTACTGTTCTGTATTAGCCACCCCCTTCATGCACATGGGACAGCTCTATGTTTTTTGAAATCAGTCATGCAAGTCATACCACTTTGCGGAAAAATACAATTTAGCCAAAAAACTGAATTTTGAACCTCACGGTTAAACTTTTTTTTTTGCAGGAGAGTTTAGCCTCCTTGTATAATTTCAAGTATGGAGTTGTCTAAGCGTACTAACATCAAGATCACTGTACTTTGGAGTAGGGAAATATTTCAAGATACTACAACCTTGACATTAGTATGTTTCCTCCTTATTCACATATATTTTCATGTTACTCTGAGGATGGCAGTTAACAGTTCTCAGACTATCAACAAGTACCAACTTAATCCTCATCAAGAAAAGCAAAAGGAAAGCGAAGTGAATAGAACACAGTGATGCCTAATCTATTTTTAATGTCTCCACATGTTTTGTGGATTTAAAACCATGACAGGAATGGACCCCATTCTAAACTTAATGCATACCTAAAATTCATTAAATCAATGTTACTTGTATATATGACATTTGTCATGAGTGCTTTCTCATCATTTGTGATGTCCTCAGAACTACTTTTTTTATAGTTTATGTGGGGTTACCCATATTGGTAGCATATTTAGCATGCCTTAAAATTCTTTTTTTATTAGCCTAGTTGCTTTTTCTGCTAATTGAACTATCTGTGTCTCCTTGTTTCAAATAGCTGTAGTTACTTCTTGCATGCATTGATATTTTATAACTTTATAACTTTCAGTAAGTAAAACATTATAATCTCTACATGCACTGGTTTCAATATTTAATGCTTCTTTTGTTCATTTTTATTAAATAACATCTAGTTTTCTTGCTTTGAGTTTCTTAACTACTGTCCTTGGATACATCCATCCATTCATCCATCTATAACTCCCTTTTCCCAATTTTGCACATTGAGTCAGGGTGTCTCCTCAACAGTGACAATTACATCTTAGTTTTTAGTTATTCTTTGGAGTTCATGTTTTCAATGCCTTTCAGCTATTTAAGTTCAAAAGGTCATAGGTAAGTACTAGGCCAGATGCCCTTGAGGGCCATTTTATGTCTAGTCAGTTTCCCTTTTTGGGCTCAAATTTCCCTATCTCATTTGGTTAGAGATTTGCCTTACCCATTCCATGGTCAATAATTATATTTTACTCCTGATGAGAATAACTGGGATCATGGGATCTTAGCACAGATAATTTGAGGGAACCCATGCAAGGGATACAGCATTTAGGAGCTGCCTCTGTCCATTAGTCATACAGGGGACAGTCTCGGTGTACATTTTCTGTTTCCCAGCCATAGATCCAAGTTGAACTTGAATATGGATAGTGATGAACTTTGTTTTATGCGGCTGGGGAATCAGTTTCAGAGCAGCAGTATCCTCTGTGAGATATACTTTGTATGTTGCAGTGCAACACTTTTGCTACTTTACTATACCTTTCAGTATAGTGACTCTGAGCTGTAAGTAAATTGCAGCCTTCAACAAGATGTTGAACTACTTCTGGTTCTGTTCTGCACTGTCTCACTCACACATAACAAATATATAGTGTCTGATGTTCAGTGTTTGCCTCCTCCCGCAGGTACTGCTCTGCTCTGATCTTCACTTTTATTTTTTAGGGAAAATATTCTTTGTTAAGAAAAATTAATCTATTATTAATAGGGACTGTGTAAGTTGCAGATTGTCAGTGAAGGGAATTACATGGCTTTCTGCAAATAATGTTCTCAAGCACAAATAACCTGTGAAGAGAAGTCGGTTCCAACAGCATAGAATGTATCTACCCCTCCTGTCCATACTGTCAATATGATGGGAAACTGGTGGCAAGTACTGGCAACAGTCATAGAGAAGCAACTAACGTCAATCATTATACCACAAAGTGACATAATAGAAATGATGTGTTAATTTACAAGAATGCCATCTTGCTTCCCTGGTCAGGTTTTGTTTGTTGTCTTTTTTAAAATTTCTTTATAGATTAAATCTCACATTAAAAAAATAATTACACTAATGAAATATTTAACCACTAATTCAAAGACAGAAATGTATTTTTTTTATGTTAAAATTATAGCTTTAATTATTTGTAGGACATCTGGGAAGGTGACTTAAGGGTCACTAAGGTTTTCCAATTGCTCCCCACAAGGCAAGCTTAAATATAAAGGTTTAGTCCTAATAACTGTGAAATCACTCTGCATCTAAATGACAAGGTCAGGCTAATCAGACAGTAATGGCAAGGAAGAAACTAATACTGGATGCCAGTGTGGACCTGATGTGAGACCACATTGGGACTGGTAGTACTACGCACAGGAGAAGGAGGATTCTCAGACTCTCCCATAGATGTACTGGATGCCAGTGTGGACCTGATGTGAGACCACACTGGGACTGGTAGTACTACGCACAGGAGAAGGAGGATTCTCAGACTCTCCCATAGATGTACTGAATGCCGGTGTGGAGCTGATGTGAGACCACACTGGGACTGGTAGTACTACGTACAGGAGAAGGAGGATTCTCAGACTCTCCCATAGATGTACTGGATGCCGGTGTGCAGCTGATGTGAGACCACACTGGGACTGGTAGTACTACCTACAGGAGAATGAGGATTCTCAGACTCTCCCATAGATGTACTGGATGCCAGTGTGGACCTGATGTGAGACCACACTGGGGCTGGTAGTACTACGTACAGGAGAAGGAGGATTCTCAGACTCTCCCATAGATGTACTGGATGCCAGTGTGGAGCTGATGTGAGACTACACTGGGACTGGTAGTACTACGTACAGGAGAAGCAGGATTCTCAGACTCTCCCATAGATGTACTGGATGCCGGTGTGGACCTGATGTGAGACCACACTGGGACTGGTAGTACTACGTACAGGAGAAGGAGGATTCTCGGACTCTCCCATAGATGTACTGAATGCCGGTGTGGAGCTGATGTGATACCACACTGGGACTGGTAGTACTACGTACAGGAGAAGCAGGATTCTCAGACTCTCCCATAGATGTACTGGATGCCGGTGTGGAGCTGATGTGAGACCACACTGGGACTGGTAGTACTACTTACAGGAGAAGGAGGATTCTCAGACTCTCCCATAGATGTACTGGATGCCAGTGTGGAGCTGATGTGAGACCACACTGGGACTGGTAGTACTACTTACAGGAGAAGGAGGATTCTCAGACTCTCCCATAGATGTACTGGATGCCAGTGTGGAGCTGATGTGAGACCACACTGGGACTGGTAGTACTACTTACAGGAGAAGGAGGATTCTCAGACTCTCCCATAGATGTACTGGATGCCGGTGTGGAGCTGATGTGAGATCACACTGGGACTGGTAGTACTACATACAGGAGAAGGAGGATTCTCAGACTCTCCCATAGATGTACTGGATGCCGGTGTGGAGCTGATGTGAGACCACACTGGGACTGGTAGTACTACGTACAGGAGAGGGAGGATTCTCAGACTCTCCCATAGATGTACTGGATGCCGGTGTGGAGCTGATGTGAGACCACACTGAGACTGGTAGTACTACCTACAGGAGAATGAGGATTCTCAGACTCTCCCATAGATGCACTGAATGCCAGTGTGGGAATGCCAGTGTGGAGCTGATGTGAGACCACACTGGGACTGGTAGTACTACGTACAGGAGAAGGAGGATTCTCAGACACTCCCATAGATGTACTGGATGCCGGTGTGGAGCTGATGTGAGACCACACTGGGACTGGTAGTACTACGTACAGGAGAAGGAGAATTCTCAGACTCTCCCATAGATGTACTGAATGCTGGTGTGGACCTGATGTGAGACCACACTGGGACTGGTAGTCCTACGTACAGGAGAAGGAGGATTCTCAGACTCTCCCATAGATGTACTGAATGCCGGTGTGGAGCTGATGTGAGACCACACTGGGACTGGTAGTACTATGTACAGGAGAAGGAGGATTCTCAGACTCTCCCATAGATGTACTGGATGCCAGTGTGGACCTGATGTGAGACCACACTGGGACTGGTAGTACTACATACAGGAGAAGGAGGATTCTCAGACTCTCCCATAGATGTACTGAATGCCGGTGTGGAGCTGATGTGATACCACACTGGGACTGGTAGTACTACGTACAGGAGAAGCAGGATTCTCAGACTCTCCCATAGATATACTGGATGCCAGTGTGGAGCTGATGTGAGACCACACTGGGACTGGTAGTACTACGTACAGGAGAAGGAGGATTCTCAGACTCTCCCATAGATGTACTGGATGCCGGTGTGGAGCTGATGTGAGACGACACTGGGACTGGTAGTACTACGTACAGGAGAAGGAGGATTCTCAGACTCTCCCATAGATGTACTGGATGCCGGTGTGGAGCTGATGTGAGACCACACTGGGACTGGTAGTACTACGTACAGGAGAAGGAGGATTCTCAGACTCTCCCATAGATGTACTGGATGCCAGTGTGGACCTGATGTGAGACCACACTGGGACTGGTAGTACTACGTACATGAGAAGGAGGATTCTCAGACTCTCCCATAGATGTACTGGATGCCAGTGTGGACCTGATGTGAGACCACACTGGGACTGGTAGTACTACGTACAGGAGAAGGAGGATTCTCAGACTCTCCCATAGATGCACTGGATGCCGGTGTGGAGCTGATGTGAGACCACACTGGGACTGGTAGTACTACGTACAGGAGAAGCAGGATTCTCAGATTCTCCCATAGATGTACTGGATGCTGGTGTGGAGCTGATGTGAGACCACACTGGGACTGGTAGTCCTACGTACAGGAGAAGGAGGATTCTCAGACTCTCCCTTAGATGTACTGGATGCCGGTGTGGAGCTGATGTGAGACCACACTGGGACTGGTAGTCCTACGTACAGGAGAAGGAGGATTCTCAGACTCTCCCTTAGATGTACTGGATGCCGGTGTGGAGCTGATGTGAGACCACACTGAGACTGGTAGTACTACGTACAGAAGAAGGAGGATTCTCAGACTCTCCCATAGATGTACTGGATGCCAGTGTGGACCTGATGTGAGACCACACTGGGACTGGTAGTACTACGTACAGGAGAAGGAGGATTCTCAGACTCTCCCATAGATGTACTGGATGCCGGTGTGGAGCTGATGTGAGATCACACTGGGACTGGTAGTACTACGTACAGGAGAAGCAGGATTCTCAGACTCTCCCATAGATGTACTGGATGCCGGTGTGGAGCTGATGTGAGACCACATTGGGACTGGTAGTACTACCTACAGGAAAAGCAGGATTCTCATACTCTCCCACAAATGTCAGCATCAACATAGCTTCCCTACAATGTATAATTCAAATTTATTACCAAATCTCTGTTGCAGGAAAAAGAGGTTGATGATAGAGTCTATACTGACCCCTCAACAGCAAAATAACTTATGTGAAGAACAGTTCACAGATTTGGAGGTGAAACTGTGATTACTAGATGAAATAATTTTTGACTAGGAAGACAAAGGCAGATGTAAAGAAAATTGTGAATCTTGTAGTCTAGACTGACTTTATGGAAATAGAAGTGAAAATTGAACAGGCCTATATGGTCTTGATTCCAGGTTCCATCATTTTAGATAGACTAGACATATTATAATGTTGATTAGAAATTATTTAAGGACCAGGTGGTGGTTGTTCTGTAGAAGTCAGGTAAGGCACTTCAGGTGGATGACTGTCAGGTCTTTGTGAAATGAGACTGTTCCACTGCAACCAGAAAATGTTGCATCCAGCTCTTTGTGGATATGAAACAGCTAAGAATGAGGAAGCTAAAGTTTAAACATGTTTATCCTTCATTTTCTATTTATTTTTCCTACTTGCTCTAAAACTTTTATGGAAGGCACAAAGACACTCAAGGCTATGAAAACCTTTGCTCTTGAGGCTGTCAACAAAGTGGTTGATCAGCATGCAGCTGAAATTTAATTAGTAGCATCAGAATCCTGAAGAAGTACCAGGTGAAAGATAGTTGTCCCTGACCATTTTGCCACATTCAATAAAAGACTTCATCAATGAGGGTGAGCAGTTCCATTGACTCCTTAGAGTTGCCAGATGCAGGAAAATTAAGCACTGAGGTTCAGAAATATTTCTTGGACCTTGAAGATTACCAAAGTCTCTGACTTGGGTTTGTTTTGATTATTAGTTTAGTCAACCTATGTTTTGGCTATTGTGCTGTTAGAAAAGGTATGCAGCATATTTGTGAATACATGCCTATAATATATACTGTGTATGTGCAATGCAGTACTGTAACTTTAAGAAACAATGTATCCCATAATGTTTAACCAGTTAGTATTGAGTTTGTGATGAGAGACAAATACGTATACATAATTCTTTGTGTGCTGTTATTTTGTATGGCATTAATGATGTTTCCTGTCATTATTTACAATGCCAAAGAAGATGGATGGGCAACCTAAAGTAGGCATCGTGACAAGGTGACAAAACAATAATGATGTTCATGCCATTATTGAGTTACTAGGACTGGTATTGAAGAACAATTTTGTCTTCTTTGCCGGTGAATATTTCCATCAGGTATCGGGAGTTTCTATGGGGGCTAATTGTGCTCCAACCTATGCGGACATCATTATGTACATATGGGAGAAGAAGTTCATTATGAACAGCCCATTTTCCAGTAATTGGAATTATTATTGTAGATTTCTTGATGACATATGTATTTTTTGGAATGGCCCTGTGGGTGATATTGAGAAATTTATCCAATATATACATACTACCACGACATTTCTAAAATTTACCCATCAAATAACACACAATAGTGTAAATTATCTGGATGTGACACTTACGAAGGAGGGGGAGGGGGTTAAATCTTGTATTTATAGAAAACCCACCTTCTCCAATGGGTATTTACATTATACAAGTTCTCATCCACGTTTCCAAAAAAGAGGAATCCTTAAGGGGCAGTATGTTCGTGTTTCCCGAATGACCTCTTCGGACAAGGACTTTAGGTTAGAATGTGAAGTGTTAAGATCTTTATTTTTGGAAAGGGGATACCCTATAGAAATGGTATTGTTCGTACAAGAAGAGGTTATTGCAGCCCGTGATACCAGGTTTAGCCCTATTTTGGGAAAAATGTATACGGGGAAAGAAGGTGGTTCCCCTATGTGTAATACAGGAATGTTCCCTGGCAATTTTACATTTATTACTGATTTTAGTGGCAATGCAACCCATATTAGAAATATTGTCGAGAAGGAGTGGCTTATGTTCCAGGAGTTAACTGATTTGAACACATTTAAAGATAGGCAGATAAAAACTATATTTAGAAGGGGACAAAACATGAAAAGATTATTGGAGCAACAGGAGTATCCCTTGCAGACCTCAAGAACAAAAACAGGTACATACAAATGTGGGTGTTGTTCATCCTGTAAGTATGTAGTACAGGACAGTCATTTGTATTTGGAGAGTCGAAATAGGGACATTAAGGCCACGGGTTACTACAACTGTATGTCCAGTGGATTAGTTTATTTGGCTATATGTCAAACTTGTCCGGCGTTTTACGTCGGAAAAACTGAACGACAATTTAAAAGGCGCATATACGAACACATGTATGACATAGCCAAACTTAAAATTACCAATGCACTGTATAAACACACTACTGTGTGTGATGGTGCTAAATTTTTGTTTTTTGTAATTGAAACGGTCCCAAGAGACATAAGGGGTGGACCCTGGGAGGCAAGGCTAGCACATAGGGAAACTTATTGGCAGATTCTATTGGAAGCTACAAAAACGCCTGGGCTAAATGAATCCATTTCTATAGTGCCCTATCTTAAGTTAAAAGCTCGACGTATTTAATTTAGGGCTTAGTAAAAAGTAAATTAATAGTGGAGCATTACTTTTTTTATCAATTTGATTATAGATGTTTAAAATATGTGTATATATGTATTTATATTTATTTTATTTTGTTTTATGTTTTGGTTAAAAGGTTTTTAAAATGCAAACAAGTTCTTATATCATTAAATGTAATTATATAATTGATTTATTGAGCTCATGAGGGGTGAGTATTTAAACTGTGAAATTTTGGATGTGTTTTATCTGATGAAGTCACTTTCCAAGACGAAAACGTGTGTGTTGCTTGTTGCTTAAGTTTGCACGTTAATAAACTTGTATCCAGTGTCTTATTGTGAGTTTGTGCTCTTGCCTTGGTGATACCGGTCTGGTGTGGCTGCTTTCTTTGGTGGTATTAGTTTATTTGCAGCAGTTCTTTTGGAGTTATCATCATGACAAGGTATCAGAACCAGGATATTTTTCAAGAAGAAATACAAAAAACACCATTCCTTGCCAGAAAACCACACAAATGGGTCAGGTGAATGCAATCAAGCAATCTATTTTACCAAAAAAAACAGTTGTTTTTGTCAAATATCAGCAGTTCAGCCCTAGAAAACCATTTTTTAACTAAAACAGACTAATTTCAACCTACCTGAACCACTGAACTTTGTAAAACCCTTTGCTTGACCATCTGGGGCAGAGGTTCACAGATTTATGAACTGCAGTAAAAATGGGGAAAATTTTTAAAAAAGCCAGGTAAACCAGCCAAAAATGAATGCAAGCAAGATGCAGTTCATTTTCTTTTTTTGAAGGCCAGAGTGTTACATGAGTCATTAATAAGTAAGTTCAGTGAATACTCTGTGCCAAGAACTAACGTTACTCATGAAGGGTTACACTTTTACAAATGTGCTCAAGTTAAAGGAGAGTACTTTAAAGCTTTTGTAAGGTGGTTGTATGAACCGGCTGAAAACTATGGCTTAACAAAATTAAAGATGAACAAGTTACAAACAGAATTGTAATTGGGCTGACACTGAATTTTTTCAAAAGCTACAGCCAGAAGTGAATTTAACTTTGGAAAAAGCAATACAGATTACTAGAGAGGCTGAACTGGTAAAGAGACAAAATGTTAATATAGGTTCAAAGGTTCAGAGGAGGTTACTAGGCTAATGACCCTAGGGCCCTTACAAGCTTAGCCAAGTTCAACCCTTGTTCCCTTTCAGGGTCTAGAGCTATATGGTCTATGTTACAAGCAAATCTAAATCAGCACCAACTACTCCTATCCAAAAGTGACACAGGTGAAACCCCTGGGGTGAATTTGCTGTTTTTCATCCAATCGTCCAAGTTACTCTTAAAAAGGGTTAAGGAGGGGCTCTGTTTAACCTGTATTGGAAGTTTATTCCAGAGGAGAGGTAACTTCTGGGAAACATATCTGTCTCTCCAGCAAGTCCTGTTGATGTCACATGCTAGGTTAAGGTCCCTAGAGTGAGTAAATTGTGTACCATTTGACTTATGAATGTGCAGCATTTCCATTAAGTTAGGATCAGAGGTTGCTCTATATGCAAGGAACAGGTTGCCTCTGAGTAGTCTATGAATACAGCAAATGAATTGTGCAAGGTAAAGTGCAAAGTAAATGTAAATTCAATACAAAGCATATACATAAGCAGCAGAGTGAATGTAAGTTTTGTAAATGCATGTAATGTAACAGTTTCTATGCTGAGTAGCAACAGTGCATTGCATGTGGCAGAATGTACAAGAAATGCAAAATGATGGAATATTTTCCTGTTACTTGTAAAACCTAGCAAATTAAAGAAATAGCTACTGAGAATAAAACTGAGAAAAGGGTGTTTAAAAAGCATTTTTCCAGGATTCAGTGATTGCTATGCCAAACAGTAAATAAACTAGCAAGTAAAACTCCCTGTTAATGGAACAACAGCAGGCTTTATGACTGATACAAAGGCTGCTATTACTGTGATAAAACATACTATCTACAAAAGCAAGAATCCCTAAGTGCCTGGAGTTCAAGAAGTCGAAATGGAAATATACAGACCTCCATGCACACTCAAGTGCACTTGTAGATTTCTAGTCATATTTAAGCAGAAGGGCCATAAGTATGAGCTCTGGGATTATGTGCTTGATGGTCTGTACATAAATAATCTGTTCAGTGTGATTAGCTTTCTAGGTAGGTGGCATGAAGGATGTGTGATGTAATGCTAATGTTAAATCACAAAAATTAATAGGTAACTCTAGAGTCGGTAAAATACCTGACAAAAGATACACAAACACTCTTTTGGCATTTTAACAATGAGCCACACATGGATCATTCTGTCCCACACCATCCAGTAACAACATGAATGGCAGACATACATGAAAATAATCCTGAAGCAGAGATATTTAAAAGTTCTTTAATACACTCATTCAATAATCAGACTGGAAATGGACTATTTACAATTGAAAGCTCGCAACCCATTCTAGGGAGAAATATGAAAGTGCCAAACTATGGCACAAACTTTTCAACTATTTAAAAAACAAAATGGTCCTCAGGCACAGATTACAGTTTAAGTGCTTTCAATCTTTATTCCTCAGAGCTTCATCAGAAACCCTTAACAAAAATGCAACTGCCTTTTATAACAATCCCTAAATTAATTAATTAACTGACCAATGGCATTCAATTATCATTCAGCACTTGAATAAAATACAAAATATGTAGTCTATTCATTTGTTCATTCATTAATAACTATATAACCTAAACATCATTCAAAAAGGTTCTATATAAAAAACACACCATTTGTATTTATTATTTAAATATTCTTAAATTAAAAAAAAACACTTTATAGAAATGTTAATCATTTATTCCTGGCAAAATATCTGCCTTAAAAAATCTGTCATTTGAGTTCCAAGTACTCTAACTATGCATTTGAAGTGTCTACAAATCTTTCCCTATTAACTTTTTCCACTACCATGAATTGGAACTTTTTAAATTCTGAACATGTCAGAGTGTCTAGCCAATGCATCACTATTATCCTTCTTCTTTATTGCAAAAATGTGTTCCCTAATTCTATCTGCTAATTGGCATGTGGTTTAGAGTACATAAAAATGTTTGCATGTAGAACATATTGCAACATAAACCAATCTTTTAGTCTGATATGTAAATCTTTCTTTAGCAATATAAAGGTAGTTGTTATGTTCAAAGTGAAAACTACTCATTGTTAAAATATATCTACATTGTGAACACACATTACATGGAAAAGTTCCTACTTTCTTTTTCAAATCTAACTGTACCCTTGTGTTAAAATAACTTTCTAGAAATTGTTTCAAATTTTTAGTTCTTTTATAAATAAACTTTGGTTTGTCCCCTACAATCCTAGCAAGCTCTTGATTCCCTAGTAAAATTTTCCAATTGTTACTAAAGATTTGTCGTATTGTTGTTCCTTCTACACTTAAAGGTATAGGAAAAGAGCAAGTGAACTCTTTGTTCTTTCTTATCTTTTTAACACAAAACCCCGCATTTTAAATCGGGGGAAATTGTTCATATCTTTGTTCTCTTAAATTGTTAGAAATTAAACATAATTTTTACAATTATAATTTTTAAAAGGATATCCTCTTTCTTGAAATAACTTTATAACTATTCCCAAGTTGCTAGAAAAAGAGATATGTGATGCAGTAATTATGGTCAAGATTTATAAACAACAAGTATTAATAAGAATTCATCTGCTTCTTATGAGAAACATCTGCAGTCAATCAAATTACACAATTTCAGTCAACTGTGATGCTGCTACAGAAACACAGTGGAAAACAAACAGAATAAATTAAAGAATAAGAAGATTAGATGTCTACACTTAGTTCTGAATAAGACCAGTTAAAACAATATTCAAAACAAGTTGAAAGAGGAAATTTACAGTTTAAAGACCAGCTTTTAGACTTCAAAATTAGAGCTGGAAGAAAAAAAAATCTTTGTGTTTTTTTAATAACTGAGCTGTGGGATCACTACAGAGGTGTGGAGAAATCAGCACAAATATTGTTTAAAATCTTACTGGAATTAAATCAAGAGCCAACATCAAAATTTATTGAATACACTGAATTGCCATGTGAAATCAGGGGTTTAATGATGCAAACAAACCTCAGCTGTACGTCTAAAATTTTGGGAAACTAAAGACAGAAAAGTTTTTATCTGCAGCATAAAGGAAAAAAATCTTTTCTGTCTGAAGATCATAAAATCTCAAAATTTGCAGATTTTCCATATGAAGACGTGAAACAAAGAAATTTGCTAGAATAAGAACTTTACTTTGGAGAAAAAACATAAAATCTTCCTTTTTATGTCCTGCAAAACTAAAGGTAATTCAGAAAAGCATTCTGATTGTATTTGAAACATAAACAGAAGCATAATATAAAATAACTATATTGGGCCTTCTATAAAGTTCCTGACCTGCTTTTTCCTGGCATGAATGCTAAGAGTCGAAGGACTCCTTCACAGACTTTTTGGAAATTTCCTTTTTAGACACATTTTCTTTCTTTTACACAGATGTGGTGATTTTGAACTCTTTTAGCTTGCTTGTTCTTTTAAATCACTTCAAGGTATGTAGCAATTATGTATTTTGTTCTATGGTATCTTTTAAAACTGGATGCATGGATACAAGTTGCGTACATAAATGTTCAAAACTACATCTAGGTTTTAAATTTAAACAATACTTAAAATGTGTTTTTGCTTCAGGATATACAGTACAATCAAGTTCAAAACAATTCAATTAAAACTAAATATACTTGGATTAAGGAATTAGTAATATAGGTTCTGAAAGGTTTGCAGTCAATTATTGTTAAACAGAAATGATTTATCTAGGAATGAAAAGAGAGTTACTTTAAGTTCTTTGTCTTCAGATGTAAACAAAATTACTGTTGGAAGTATTTATGCTCCTTTGAAACATATCTTGAGTTTTAGGTGATGTTTCTGAAGGATTTAAAGAGCTTGGGCATGTTTCTCTCTTGACTGGTGATGACTACCACCAAAGGGTCAGTCTTATAATAAAAATATGGACAGTTAATGGATAAAATTTTACAGAAAGAAAGTTTAATAGATGGATGGAGGCTTAATTACCCTAATTTAAAAAAGATTCATATGTATTCCCACTCAGCAATATTGGGTTCAAGAGCTTACATATCATACAATGAAGCTTCAAGAACCATATTTTGTGTTATGGCCAGAACATTTTTATTGTGTATAACCTTTTGGGATGTTCAAAATAAACTTTATCCAACCATTGAGAAAGATTTTGTCAGATTGATTTATATTACAGTTTTTAAGAGTATATACAGAGACAGAGATTAACAAAATATATTAGTTGAATAAATCTAGGGTCATGGTGAGCTTAAAAACACTAAATGGAATGCTTTTAATTCTACTATATACACCTATGTAACATTTTATGATATTAACTGTTTAAGAAAGGAACGATCAACCTTAAGGATTTAGAACATCAACTGCAATATTAAATCAACTTTTATCAATAAATAATGATACGTATCTACCGAGGTGGAAAGAAAAGCTTCAGAAATTAAGTAAAAATAGATTTACATCTGAATATGTCACATGCCAGTTTTCAAAATGCGTACTTAAAACAAGATAAAGTAGGTAGAGTTTTAGCATTGTAATGCAGAAATTATAAACCCAAAAATTTCATTTTGCAACTAGAGGCTTCAGATGGAATTATGGTTTCCAACCAAAAAGAACTAGAATATATAATAAACAGATAATTTTGGAAAATCTATAATCAAAAGTGGTCTAAAAATACTGGTAAACTGAGTGAAAGAATCTATAAAACATGTAAGTTACCTCCTGAAATTACTGGCCCATAAATTATACTACAGGGTATTAGACAGTCCATTACTAGTTTAAAAAATAAAGCCAGAGGACATGGTGGCTGTAAAGTTGAATTCTAGCAAGCATTTGTGGATGATTTAGTCCCTTATCTATATAAAATTGATAATCTAATAAATATTCCAAATTGAAGAAAACCTGCATCTATGACTATGACCTAAATGGTACTAATTAAAAAGGAAGAAAGGATGGTCTAAAACCTGAACATTATCGACTCATTTCATTATAAAATGCCAATTACAAAATAATAGCTAAAACAATAAATATTACATTAAATTAATTTATTGATTAAATACAATTCTTCAATGTATGCAGTCTGGGTTTTGTCCCAAAAGACATGGTTGAATGAAATAAAATTCTTTAATTCATAATTATACTAAAATATCTTAGAAGTAAAACATAATGATTTGGTTAAATTAGATATTTTATAGGCATTTGACATTTTGTACCAAAACTATATTTGGGAAGCATTAAAATATTATGAGATTTCAAATTCATTAATGTCCTATAAAATGTAAATACACAATTGGAAGCATGTACAAGGTTAAATAACATGTTTCCCAAATTTACATTGATAATTGGTGTAAGATAAAGTTGCCCACTGTGTGCAACCCTGTTTGTTCTAATTATTCCCCTTTTATCTCATTGCAAGACACAATCTGGCAATCTTCATTAAATCCTAAAGAATTCATGCTGTTAGCATATGCTAATGATATGATGCTCATGCCATCTGATTTTAATGTTCAAATTTAATGTGTGACACTTACAAAAGAAGCCCAATATGTTATTGGCTATACTATTAATTATAATAAACCCGAAAGATTAGTGCTACATGATACCCAAAGGGATTTACATTTAAATATTTTAATTGTATCAAAAATAAAATTTCTTGGACTTTATATTTCAAAGACATAAATTCAACTAGCTAATAAAGCATGTAACAATACTGGGTGGAAATTGATACCTATTAAAAAAATTCCAATTTTTTTTTTTTTTTTATTATTACTAGGAAGGATCAACACTGTTAAAATGCTTGCATAACCTTTGTTTTTATTCACTTTATAAAATGTTTTTATACCACTGATGAAATAATGGATCTTCCAAATAAAGAGAACAGTTACTAATTTGTTATGGAGAGGAGATTCTCCTAGAATCCCCTGGTCAGGTGTAACATCAAGAAGGCTTAGCAATGCCTGATATTTATAAATACATAGTGGCCAATGCATCTACTAATGTAGTAAGCATATAATATTCAGATAAAGAGGCATATAAATTAATTAGAAGTAAACTTGTTAAAATAAAATGTCATATTCCAAGATTATTAAGACTAGCATCTACATATTTTTCCATGATAGGATTCTTCAGAAAGTTTAAGCTTATTAAAGTTTTTTTTTTAATACCTTGGGGGAACATCAGATTTTTCTCTATTTCCCTATCACAAAATTGTTAGTACCAGATCTATCCAACTTTCATGGAATGAATATGAAACAAATAATGCACAAATTCTTCAGTCTCAAATATGTATAAGGAAATGTCAGATATTTGAATCTATTCCATTTCATGTAAAATGTATGATACTGTTTATAAAAAAAGAAGTAAATAATGTTAGTTTATAAAGCTCAATGGGAAATAAACTCAAATACTATTCCACAAAGAAAAACAAAGTATGATTTTTTTTTTCAACATCATGGAAGGATGAGATTTAGATGAAAATTTTAAAGGATACCTATATCCATCATAAATCAGAAATAGGGATATTCAATACAAAATAATCCATGGCATTCATGTTCACCATACAGACCTTTTGATGCATGATAATACACTTTTTGATGCATGATAATACATCTTCTGCTTTTTTGATGCATGATAATACATCTTCTGCTTGCTGTCCTTGTCAGTAAGAACCTGCTGATCTATACCACTGTTGGTGGTCTTATACTCAAATAAGTAAATATTAAGAAAAGACTGATGAACCGATTCAAGTTTTGTCAAAAGAAGAAATTCATATTTCAGATGAATTATTTATCTTAGATATAGTAGATATTTTTTCACCAATAGTTAGATTAAAAATATTATTGGTATCAGTGGTAACAAAATGATTGATGATAAAATCTTGGAGCACTTCACCAATACTAGATTTTGTGGATTTTGAATAGTGGAATCTCTATAATGAATATATATTGTCAATGAAAGCTCTGAGATTTAGATTTGTGGTATAGATGCAGCAAGGATCATATTTTTTTGTGAATACTGTATTGTTTTTCTTGATTTCTCTATTTCTCATATTATCCTTCTGTCCTTTCTTTACTGATTTCAGATTTCATTTGCAAAGTTGAAAAGGGCATTTCCTTTTTTGATTAATTTATAATTTCTGATTTTATTCTACACTATTAGATGTACTCCATATCTAAAATTGAAAAAAAGGAAAGAAAAGAATCTGTTTAGCACAGCTATCATGTGTGAGTTGGGGGTGACTGCCAGAATAAACAAAGCCAATGTAGATGTGTCTACTGAAGTTAGTATGCTTGAAGATGCTAGAACTAAATGGGTTGATTCCTAATTGTTCTCCACATTAGATGTGATTTAAACCTACAGTTAAACAACAAAGTGCTGCATATCACATAAAACAAAGACAGTGTAATGTGTGTTCCCAAACTGGATATACTGTTAGACATTGTCATAAAGTTTGGAAGAAGAATAACCCTTTGCCAGTGAGTCTGTCAGGCATCAGAGGAGGGATGTAGCTTGCCACTGTTGTTATCCCCACAGGTCCGAGCTGGAGATGTCATGTAGTATGTGCCCCGTAAACAACTATTGTGTGGTGTACAGAACTGCAGCCTTGGGGAACTCTAGGAGGAGGAGGAGGAGCCACAGCTGCCCGGAATGGATGAGGCCACACCCCTTCTTATAAAAACTGAGACCCAGAGACATATAAAGGGAAGATGTTTGCCTCTTGAATGAGAGAGAGCTTTAGACCTTGATTAGAAACTCTAGCTGACTTCACTGAGACATAGAAAGGCAGACAGACATTTGCCTCTTGTGAAGAGGGAATAAAGTATTTCTGTAAGGTCTCAAAGTAACTTTTATGTACAGAACCCGTGGAACTGGATTCTTGGAAAAGAATCTAGGGAAAAACTTGTCGTAATGAACTGGAAGGTATTTACCTGACTTTAGTTCTGCATTATTTACTTGAACTGAATTGTGAGTTACTTACCTGAGCAGAATTCTTAATTCGTTGTCAGAAGTGAACTGTATGTTATTGGCCTGAACTGAGCTGTAAGGTATTCAACCAGCTATGATATGTGAGAAATTTGCTGTCAAATAATAAGCTTTACATTTTGTCACTGTGAATAAACTGGACTAAACTTGAGTCCAGCTCCTCTGGTGTGTAGACTTGCTACAGGTCATATATCTAGTTGGGAAAGGATGGACCAAGAGGCTATTTCAGCCATAAACTAGGCCAGCTGCACTAAATGCTTGTGTCACATTTCATGACTCAAATCAGATACAGGGACATATGTTTCAATATCCCAAAAGCCATTTGACATAATGCATAACAGAATGATGCGAGTACAAATATGAAGGCACAGCAGTAAATATGACTTGCTGATATATGTGGAAACAGACCTGATTATCCAAAAATTCAATTAAAATTATATAAGGCTAATTAATAGTAGTAGGCTTATATCTCATTTGATGGCCCTTCATGCCCTTAACTTATGTTTAAAAGTGTTTACATACACACACACACACACACACACACACACACACACACACACACACACACACACACACACACACACACATATGTGTGTGTGTGTGTGTGTGTGTGTGTGTGTGTGTGTGTGTCTGTGTGTGTGTATACACATGCACACCTATTAATCAAATATAAAGCATATCTGCTAGCTGTAGATTATTTGGCTCTTTAATGAAACTCTGATGTAACTGACCTTGAGGGACAGAACACTGGTCAAGGTCTGTCTGAATTATTCCACTGTCATCCATGGTCAGGATTACTAAAAAATAATATTTTTCTGCAAGAGGAGTAATCCTACCCACACCTCACTATATCCCCTACTATGTATATATACCGACTCTGAGATTGCTCTGTCTCAGGGAAAAAAATATCCAGGACAGTGTAACCTCATTGTTTCCTGTGAAAACTCTAGAACTGCACGTTGGTGATCAATGTTTACATTGTTGCACATTAGTGTAGCAGTTTTAAGCCTGGTAACCACAATATTTGCACATATTGCTATAGCTTGAAAGTACAGGACATTGTCACAGAGGTTTTATCACACATCTTCTAATGACAATAACTAGGACATCCTGGCAGATAAAATGCTGGTGTTCTGCAAGATATCCTTGTGAGAAGTTACTTGAAGGACTGAACTGAGACAAGCCATAGACTATGGTCAGGAGGATATGAGGTTTAAGGATCTTGAATGCTGGTCCTGTAATAGGTTCATGGGTTAGTACTAGACTAACTGCCTTTGTGGGCCATTTTAAGCCTAGACAGTTACCCCATCTGAGAATCAGGATCATGCCGTAATGGATGAAGCCTCTTGCCATAAGTACAGGAGGTTGGAAGTGTAATGTATTAGTCTGTAAGTTTCAAGGACTGGAGCCTGGACAGGTGAACTAAGTATTTAGGAATGCTTATAGATGACAGCAGGTTAAGAGTAGATAAATGCAATGGAGGTAGAGTGAGGTTAAGTATACAATTGCTGGTGAGAATAAATATGCAAGAAGGTTATAGCAGCTAAAACATGTAGGTCCTTCCTTCATGTACAAAGAAAACACTGTAAAAGGAATCTTTTGTATGTGCTTTCCAGACTGGTTCTGTTGACATCAGTGGCAGTGCATTTTGGTAATTGCCATGCAATGTATGTAGTTTGTTTGATTGGCTGTACTGGTAGCTGACATTGGTGAGAACTGACAACTGCAGCACAAAAAAGCTGGTAAAAAAACAATGCAGAAATGAAGAGTTATGAGTGTGTGTGTGTGTGTGTGTGTGTGTGTGTGTGTGTGTGTGTGTGCGTGTGTGCACATGTGTGTGTGTGTGTGTGTGTGTGTGTGTGTGTGTGTGTGTGTGTGTGTGTGTGTGTGTGTATTGGAGTGCCACAGAATCCTGAAAGCCCAAAATCCTGAGACCAAAATCTCGAAAGTTCAAAATATTGAAAACTCAAAATACTGAAAACACACAGGATTCCGACACTTACTATATTCTAGCACAAGTACATACAGAAACGAATAAAAGACAAACCATAACCATATTACTCTTCTCCCAGTATAAGCAGGGGGGCAAGCACCCCTGCACCCACCATGTGGGGGGGGGCTGCACCCCCCACACCCCCTGCTACTTAAATATATCAACTCCGAGATTGCACTTAGTGTAGTGAAGTGCAATCTCGGAGTTGATATATTTAAGTAGCAGGGGGGTATGGGGGGTGCAGAGGGGCTTGCCCCCTGTGTATAGTTGAAGAGTAATATGTTTCTGTATGCACTTGTGCTGGAATATAGTAAGTGTTGGTATCCTTTGTGTTTTCAGTATTTTGAGTTTTTAGTATTTTTGAACTTTTGAGATTTTGATCTCAGGATTTTGGTCTTCAGGATTTTGGGCTTTCAGGATTCTGTAAAGCTGCCGTGTATATATGTGTGTATGTGGTTATGCTTGGATGTATAGGAGTGTATGTGTGCAAGATCCTGTGTATGTGAATGACACATTGGCATAGAAAATAGGATGCAGAAAAAATGCTGAGCTGAAATTATGCAAAATTACATAAAAGGATTAATATGATGTCTCATATCTTCTATAGCCATTAAATTCTAACACACTCTCCATTATCTTTTATGTAATTACTGACACAACAGACATTCCAAAGCATCAAAATATAACACTTTTTTCAAAAAACATTGTCATTCTAGCCTGGCACCAGAACTTAAAAAATGAGTAAATTATAAATGTAACTTTTATCATTTTGACACCCATTTTCTTTGGGGTATGTGCTTCCCTTGACTAATTACTGTTACTGCTGAGTTACTATGACTCAGAGTTATATATTTGCCATCCCTCCCCCTATTTTCATTTCTAGGCTTGGAATTCTGACCATTCAGATGTAGGATTTAGACTTCCATTCATATTTCAAGTAATGCAATTAATTTGAAGTACATATTACATGTATTATCTGCTCCTTTCCAAGGCCACACATACTGATACACTGCTTTATTAATTATAGCCATAATCGTGTATTTTTTTCTTTCACAAAAAGTGTATGTATGTGTGTGTCTGGGGGTCCTGTATGTGTTGCAACCCTTTCTGGGTACAATAACGCTGCATCAGACTTTTCTGGTGTATTTTTTATGATTGAGTCAGTGGTATGTTTTTGCACATTGAGGAATCCCATGTTCCAATGTAATATGTGAAGGTGTAGACATTAAATTACCTCTTTAATAAGATGCCAGGTAAGGCCATGATTAGTAGAATACTCCAGGTACACTTGGTTATCCATGTGAGGAGTGAACTGCTGGCCGCAGCCCATAACCAGTTCAAACTGTATCATATAAGAAGCTCCAATTTGCATCGACTGGGTTTCCACATACCGCATACTGGACCCCAGGTTAGAGTCTCCTGTAAAGCTGTGAAAATAAAGCAAGTAGAATCAAACATTTATACTATGAAGATGAAGTATTTAAAAGCTTCTTCTTAGGTCTTCCTCCAAACAGTTATGTGAGTTTTAGCATTTGTTTTCACAAGCAGTAGAAACAAGTCATTGCTTATACGTGCACGGTACATTTATATAAAAATATATAAAATGTGATAAAGATAATTGTTGATTTTATTTCAGTAAATATTTACCATGATTTATGATTAAATATGCATGCAACTGATTTTCATTGCGTTTTTTACTGTCTGGATTTGTTGTATCTGTATCACAAAATAACGTTACAATGCTAAGCACGTGAAGCATACACTGGTTATGTTTTAATAAATAAGTACGTTCTTTTGAAATGTCATTTTCAGTATAAGCAGTCAATTTTGTTATAATATTGAAAGAAATCCATTTCTTCAGTCTGATTTTTCAAAAGAGCCAGGTAAGATCAAAGTCAAATATTTAATTTAGAAATATTACACAATGTTCCACCACTACATAGATTCATTTAGTGTTTATAGAAAAATCAACAGGAATTATTCAATTACATTTTTGCCACTTTTGTTAGTGACAGTTTGCAGATCTTTATGTCCTAATGAGATGATATGTTTTGTCCATATTTAAGACATTCTATTAAATGTTGAGGCTTTACACAAATTTTTTCTTAACACATGCAAAACATGTCTTTCTCTTACAGTGGTGTTACCTTAGAGATTTTCATTTATCCAGTGATACACTAGGAGTCTATTCAGTGACACGCTGCCATTCCCCATCATCATGGTAAGGTTTGGTTGAGAGGGCATGGCTCAGCATACAATGGGCATGTCAGCAAGGGCATGACACTCACTTTCACAGGTGACATTACCCCTGAAGACAAGTTTGCCCCCTCCCAAAGATATTATTCTTGCATAGTCTCAGATCTACCTCATGGATTCTGCCAGGCACTCAAGCATATCACTTGTCTATTCCCCTATACCAGCCCCAGCAAGTGCTTGTGCCAGTATTCAAACTTGGGTCACCTGGGTTATAGTCATGGGTTTATCCTGCAAAATCATGGAACTAAACCTCTACAATGATAACAACACTCTTGCATCATAAGCAAATGATACACGGGAATTTCTTGAAGCGATGCAAATACTTAACAGCATTTTCCTTGTAACATATTTTGCAATCCTCTTGCATTGTGCACTTGTTATTTTGGCATTAATTGTTGATACAATATTAATAAAGCAGACTTATGCCAGGCAATCAGTGCTTACACTCAGTTATCAATAAGTTTTCACGTGTTAAGCATATAAATCCATGTATCACAACCAGCTATTCTACTCTGTCTTAATCCCATGTTTGATTTTACATTGTTTATTAAACAAAAACAGATAAACACACAGAGTAACAACTTACAACCTAACTTGTGATCAGGAAATAATTAGTGACCATATTTTACTTAAATTGTACTACAAGTCTTAACAACTAGATCAGTAACTTCTCACCTTGTACTGGACTTTACTTTATTAAACAGATATAGATTGTAGGTACTTTGTTTTATGCTATCATCTCAATACAGCATCCCATATATCTCATTTTCTTACTATGAAGTTTTGTTTCTAGTGTCTAGTTGTTTTCAGTTTTATATTTTTAACCACTGTAATCATTGTTTTCAACTTTTCATCTCTCTTAGTGATAGTTTGTCTTTGTTATATTCATTTTCTAATTATAGCTTCTTAGACACTGTCAACACTAAAGATGGCAATGCATCGACTTCTTTAGTAGATATTATTACATATCAATTCTATACAAACATCTCTATACTGACGATAAATCCTCTTCCAACTATAAGACTTTGGATATTATTTAACTAATTTTTACATCTTACATTCCCAGAATATATGCTTCCAGACTTCTCTTTCTGAACCATCACATCTCCAACTTGTGTCTCTTGTCTGTGGAAACATTTTTCAAGCCTTATAGGGGGCACAGATTCACATGTAAACATTCTAAATGTTCTTGATTACTTGCATATCGTGATACCCTTACTTAATCGCTCACTTCATGCTGTTTTTTACCTTTTTGCTGTATTGTCTTCTCAAATCTACTATTGCTTTCCTTGCTGTGCCTGTTACTCATTTCCAGTCTGAGATTTCTGTTGCAGCCTAAATTATAAAATCTATTTGTGGTTTAACAAAATTATTTTCCAACCTCCACATATCTTTGTTAGATTTTTAACATTATAAACCAGATAAAAAATATTAATGAACTAAGAAACAACTGAACAAAGGGACAAACGAGTAGTGAAGACTTCCCAAGACAGCAAATTTAATGCAGTAAAGCGCTTTTCGTTTGCCTAATAAGCAAAAGAAAAGTGCTTTACTGCATTAAATTTGCTGTCTTGGGAAGTCTTCGCTACTTGTTTGTCCCTTTGTTCAGTTGTTTCTTAGATTTTTAACATTAGACCTGTGTACACAAGTTGATGTGAGTTCAACTACACACAACTTTGTCTAGCTTTATTTCATTTTATTTCATCTCCTTTTACCATCTGCTCCCAAAATTTAGTTTCTTTGTTCTTTCTTCTCCAAATGGTCATGACATTCTCCCCTGTTTCTTATTGGTATAGAGTTTAACCTATTGGTGTTATTCTATTTTTTCAGGCTCTAACTTCACTTAACATTAAGACTGGCTTAATACCCTTATGTATAAAAGGTTGTACATGATGTTTTTCCTAGATCTGCCTAAATGCCCAGACACTGGGGGAATTTTGTAACAAAAGCCACCAGAGAAACTGTTCAGAATAAATTAATAAATAAAACGGAATCATGACTGAGATGGTTACCTCAAGGAGGATGTTTACAAGACTCGAAAATGAGATGTGACACAGCGTTAGGGATTTAACTGCAGAAATAAGGTGGTATAACTTGGCTTCATCAAGCACTCTCATAGTGTGAGAATGTAAGCCAATATTTATTTATTTATTTAACATTTGCTTACAGGGAAAGTCCGACTAGTTCAGGAACCCATTTTCAGCAGAGGTCCAGGAAAAAAAGCTCCAAATGATACCTGAAAGTTAAGACAATTTACATGAACAAGATAAAAAACAAGTATTAAAACACACATTAATAATAACTGAATACTAAATAAGCACAGAAAGGTAGATACAATAATAAATAAGAGGTAGCTAAAATAATAAAACATGTACTATTTATTTTATTTATTTATTTTTCCATTTGTTTACCAGGTTAGTCCAACACAAGGTGATCGTTTTCAGTGGAGCCCAAGGAGAAAAGCTCCAGATACATAGTAAAAAAAAAAAATTTAAAAAAAATAATCAAAATAGTGAAAAATTATATAAACATAGCTATTTTGTACAAAGAGCATAGAACATATAAAAAGAGTCAAATCAGAGTTTCACAAATGATGCAGAATGTACTAAATTAAAATAAAGTGGTAGATTGCAAACTCTTTTTTTTATATATATATACATAATGTAGGAGTAAGGTAAAGAATGAGGATCAGAACATTAGATGCAAGTAAATGCTTAGAAGGATGGGAAAATTAAGGGTGTAGCAATATGGAAAGTCTGTTAGGTTCAATATACTAGTGGTTAGTAGATGAAATTCCTGTTTTAGGGATTGAAAGGAAAGCCCCTAGAGAGTGAATGGAGTTCACCTGTTAGGGAAAGAGCAGGTGCAGGTCTGATGACATAGACAATGTTTTTTTTTTTTTTAGGGCGTGTTTGAAGTTGTTAAAACTCTCAATGGTAGTAATGTCTGTTGGCAGAGAGTTCCGGAGCTTGGCAGTGGCATGAGAGTATAATGAGAGTATAGGCACTGTCTAGCTCTTTGTTTGGAATGTAGACTGTTAGGTATTGTTTATTTTCAGAGCGGAAGGCTCTTGTATGTATGTAGGGTTTTAGAACAGACTTCAGGGAAGGGCAGCTATCAGATGTGTGTGTGTGTATGCATGTATATATATCTATATATATATATATATATATATATATATATATATATATATATATATATATAATTTTATGTGCAGAAGACAGCTAAACTAGGCTGAGGTGTTGTGTGAGTTTGAGTAAATTTAGTTCTTTCAGAGCTAGGCAGTGGTGGGAATGGTAGGGGTAACCTGTAGTGAATTTTTATGGTAGCAGGATTGGAGCTTGTTTTCAAGAGAAGATTGTAAATTATTGTATAAGGGGGATGCATATAAGAGTGAGGGAAGCAAATAGATTTTGGTGAGGGTTTTCCTGGTGGAGCTATCCAAGAAAGTTTTTTTGTCTGTAGAGTGTTCCTAGTTTAATGTGTGCATTTTTAATGCTATTGCAAATGTGGGGTTTGAAAGTTAGTTTGTTATCTATGCTTACACCTAGAAACTTAGCTGTGGGAACTGTTTCAATTTCTGTGTTAATGCTGCGAGAATATTTTAACGTCAGATGAGATTGGTTTTGTCGAGAAAATCAGGAGTTTTGTTTTTTTAGGATTTAAAAGTAGCTGGGCTTCTCTCAGCCATGTCCTAATTGAGGTGAAGGTGGCTTGGTGAGTTTCTGGAGTTTTTGTATTTTACTGAAGCAGGAAATTATGGTAGTGTCATCTGCGTATTGGATAATGGAGTTAAGGTTTGTTGAGGTAAGAAGGTTGTTGGTGAAAACATTGAAGAGTAATGGTCCAAGTATGTATCCTGTGGTACCCCAGTTATGTTAGTTTAATACTGGGATAATTTGACTCACTGTTGGTGGTTGAATAGGTAGCTTGTAAACCATTGGTGGGATGGTGGGGTGCAGCCTATAATGGATAGCTGATGAAATTTGTTGTGAGACACTGTGCCAAATCCTTTTGATAGGTCTAGTAGTAAGACAAAAGTGATATTACCAGAGTCAATGGATTTGCACACAAGTGTCCATGAAGGAGATTTGGGCCATGATGTTGCTGTGTGAAGGGCAACTACCATATTGGGTAGGGGTAATTAGTTTGTTTTGAATGAGGTGGTACAGCAGTTGCTTATGTATGCATTTTTACAGGAGTTTGGAAAGGGGATAGAGGATGGAGAGTGGTTGATAATTGGATAGTTCAATGGAATTGCCCCCTGTGATGATATACTTTTTACAGAGGTTGGGGACAATGGATTCTGCTATAGAGCGATTTATAAGGATACTGACAGGATATGCTATGGCTTCTGCAGTAAGTTTTAAGTATTCGGGGGGAGCTTGTCAGAAGAGAGGGAGCATGGTTTTAGCTTTTGAAGTAGTTTTTGAATGACACAGGTAGGGACAGGTTTAGGAGAAAAGGGGATAGAAGGTGTAGTACTGGTTTGTTGGGAATGTGAAGGTTTTTTTTTTGTTTGTGCAGCAGTCTTGAGATAAGGGTAGAGAGCGATCAGAGATGGGGCTTGAGGGAGTTCTGGAAGTGGGATTTGTTAACAGTTTGCTGATGCTGTTTATAAAGTGAGAGTTAAACAGGTTGGCTATCTCTGAGGGGGTTTTGTCAGGGTATGGTGGTGAAATTTATTTAGAGCCCAGGGTAAGCAGGTTTGAGATGTGTTTCCATAATAGTTTTGGGTTGTTTTTGTGGTTTGCCAATTGATTGGAAAAGTGTGTTATTTTATCTAAGTTCACTAGTTTTTTTGCTTTATTTCTTAGCTGTTTATATTTGATTAGATTTGCATCAGATTTGTTATTGTGCTATTCATTCCATGCTTTATCTCCGTCTTGTAGAAGCTGTTTGGTATTTTTGTTAGCCAAAGAGCATGGGTAGTTTTTATTCTTTTGGTGCGAAGGGGGGCTAGACTCTCGAGGGTGTTTAGAAATATATTGTTGAAGTATTCAAGGGCATCTTCTAGTGGTAGTGTTTTAAGTGGGTTCCATTTAGTGTGTTTTAAGATTTTGTTAAACTTTTCCTTGTCAAAGTTTCTAATATTTCTGGTAGTTTTGTATGTGTGGGTTCTTGTAGTTTGTGGTGTGGATCCATATATTAATATGGATAGGTGGTTATTAACAGTAGTGGGTAGAGTGTGGGGAGTAGAGTATTTGCCTGGATTAGAAATAAGTATCCAGTCAAGAGTTGCACCTATGGTATTGCTGTTATGCATGTGGGTGGCACTGGTAATGAGCTGGGTATAACATAGAGGTTTATGCTATTAGTAGGAGTCAGTCATCAGATCCTGCCAGTTAATGTTGATATCTCCCAAAATTATAGCCTTGTTACTGATGTTTTCAGATATCCAAGAGAGGATATCTTCCATAGTTTGGTTGTTTTGCCCAGGGGGTATATATAGACCAACAATGCATAGTTGTTTTGTTAATTTGTAGGGTTCTGATTAGAATTTCATCATTGTTAAAAGTTGGTATTTCTTTAGGGAAAGATGAGATTGTGATGGAGATGGGAATAGATTAAGGCTACCACACCACCTTATTTGTTGGTTCTGTCTTTTCTGAGTATATTATAGCCTGGAGGTATTATTTCAGCATCATGGATATGGGGTTTTATCCAACTTTCAGTGGTTACTAGGATATCTGGGGTGTGTTGACTTAACCAAGCATGAAATTATGTGGTTTTGTTACAGATACTACATATGTTTAGGGTTGATAGAATAATATTTTTAGTGTTTAGGCGTTTAGCAGAGGAAGCTGTAGTTGGGGACCCTGGGTTGGGATGGATGTCTCCACACAGATAGTGTGTGCTTTTTGGAGAGGTGCTGTTTGAGGTATGGGTAGATTTACTAATGAGGACTATTATGTAGAAGGTAGGTTTACTAGTGATTGTGTCTGGAAGGATTTTTAGTTTTAAGAGATACATAAAGAGATAAAGTAATATTGAATTAAGCTGGCTGAAATGTTGCTAAAGGTTTTTGTGGTATTGTCATGATGTAGAGAAAGAATAGAGTATGTAACTTTGTGGGGTTGGGAATGGTTAGGGGAGCTGATGCAGATTAGGAGCCTGATATATAATGTTAGAAGCAAGTTAGGGAGACAGCAGCACATTTTAGTGACATGGTGTAGTTTGAGTTCTAGAAGGTAGGGGTAGTGGACTGGGTGGTAGAGTGCAGATTGTGAAGCTTTAAGGTGGAGCCAGTGTAGTAATGTGTGGGGATGTGGTGTTGATTGGATATATGAAGGCAGGAATGTTTGTAATTGGACAACAAGCTTTAGGGGTAGAGTAATTGTGGGTATTAATCTAGGGAAAGCAGAGGTGTGTGGGAATGGGGGTAGGGTGGGGAGTGGAGTGAGCTGGAGCAAAGCAAGGGTGAACGGGGTGGGCTGAGCAGAGGTAAGCATGGTCCAGAAATACTCAGTAAAAACTCTAACAGAAAAAGGCTTTGTACAGTTAATAGCAAGAGAGAGTTTTTATTGTGTAGTACTATCAGGTAAGAAATGTCTTAAATCAGGCTGATTAGTCCAGCATTTAATAGACATAACTTTGTTGAAACTAACAGAAAGTCTTAAGATTCTTAAGATTAAGAAATGGGGTGGGGTTCCTTGCTGATGAGCTGCTTTACAGCGTACCAACTTGCTAGAGAGTAGATAATGCCTTAAATAAGTATATTTTAAAATATAAAACTAAGCCAACATACTTTGCAGATAAAAAGTGAGACACTGTGAGTTGAGAGATAGCAGAGTTGTATGCTGAGCAATTTTTGTTGCAACCAGTTATTCAGTGTGTAGGGGTTTAAACAGTATGCTGGCAGTATGTTGAGGAAAAGACATAAAACTTGGCTGATAGCCGAGGAGAGAAAAAAATAAAAATAAAAATTGTTAGCGATTATGTTGTTTAGCACAATAAAGATAGATGGAGATATTTTAGAGAGAACAGAAAGAGAACTTCAAACAATAAAAACACAAACTGTTGAGACTGCTAAATTAGCATTCGCTCTACCACAGTAGTACAATGTAATGCTACAAAAAATAGATTTAACATTTTGCTAAAGGTTAACAATAAATATACGTAGAAAAAACATAGTTAATAGAGATGTTGAAACATGGTGAAATCTGTTACATTCCATAGCAGAACACACAGCCACAGGCAGAGAGCAGGCTATTATAGTTGTTACAGTGAGTGTTATTTACTAAAGAATAATTGTAATCTATGACAAGAAAAAAAAATAAGAAGTCACTAAGACTATGTAAAAACAGTAAGCAAACAATTGCATTAACTAATAGATAAAACACATAGCAAGATAGCTTACTCCATGGTAACACAACTAAATCCACTGCAGTTGAAACAAGTAGAAAGTGTACAGTACAGCATTTACACTAGTGAGTTTAAAACACAGAGAAGGTGTTTAAATGCAGTGATGCAACAGTGCTCAGATATGTGTCACTTGAGGAAGGGGTATTTGTGAAACCTTCAACAGAATCTTAGCTAAAAAATATAAAACAACTTTTTTGACTCTCTGTTGCTTTTACTGTAATCAATGTCTGGAAAATGTCCTTATGTTCAGACTCTGGGTCTAACCAACTAACTTTGCAGATACTATGACACCATGGTGTTTCTTATTCCTGTTAGTGTCTGTATCCTACTATCCTTCATCAGTACAGTTAGACACCAAATGAGTCACTAGTTCACAAGCCATGTACAGTATCAAGGTCAGGGCTTGGGGGGAAGGCATAGATTAGACAGAAAGAACCACTGTATGTAGTATGTCTTCAGCACAGCTGCCCTACAGATTGAGGTATATTTGCCAAATTTGT
Source organism: Protopterus annectens (assembly GCF_019279795.1). Lineage (NCBI taxonomy): Eukaryota > Metazoa > Chordata > Ceratodontiformes > Protopteridae > Protopterus > Protopterus annectens. The sequence continues at coordinate 1,160,674,620 of NC_056745.1, forward strand.
TGTTGGATGTGCTGCAAAATCTGCTGAATTCTCTAAGACATCATTATGTTCTGTTCAATTTTATGTTAGACACAAGGTGAAAGGTATACTTCAGGCATGCAGCAAGAAGTGGAGGCTACCAACAAAACTAGTGCTGTGCTTAATAAAGTTAATCTTTCAAAACTAATTCTAACTCATCAGTTAAAGCAGTGAAGAGTTTTAGTGTTTTTTTATGCATTCCAGGTGTATCTGGGAACTTGCTCCAAATTTAATAAAATAAAAAGTTCTTTAGCCAAGCTCCTTAGTGTCTCCTAGACAGTGATTCTGTCAAGTCATATAACTATAAAGTTAGTGTATAGATTGTGACGCCCCTGCCCTGGCCCAGTAATCAAGGAGCCTCAATCATCACCATTGGCAGTGGTGAGGGAAGTACACAATGGGAGGATGACAAGTACACACACAGTAAAGTACAGTTTCCCTTAAGAGCACACAGAGATCACAGTCAGTCTGGGGCTGGTTTCTGCCTCTTTCTCCAGATCCCCAATAAGACTCCCCACTGGCAAGGTTAGGAATTAGCTGAATGGTCAAGCCAAAACCTCCAGCACCTTCTCTGTCCAACCAGTGCTTCGTGTTCCTGCCCAAGTAGCTGACATACACACACTTTGAGATTTGATTTGTACACAAACACAAGCACACACCTGGGAAAGGCTGGCACAGATTTACTAGCTATGCCCCCTTCTGCCCAGACTATAAGGTAGTTATCACTTCCACCAACCACTCCTTATCAGCTACTATAAGGCCCTTACAAAGGGTGTCCAATCCTACTGTGTAATGCTACTAATAATCCAAATGATAGTATTGACCAAGACTTGCAAGGCTATTTAGGAATGGCCTGTACAGTGTCACCAAATACATAAGTACGTTAAGAGCTTAAAAATGTCTCACAAATATCAGCCACAGAGACAGGTTTAAATATATTTAATAGTAAATAATAAAAGAACAAGAAAATACTCAAACAACAAACAAAATTACTTCAGAGTTCAGAATCATAGGAAATATTTTAAAGCAACATTGCAGGACAGTCTCAAATAAATACGGAAAACATCTAAACTAATCTTTACTATATTCCTATATATATCTAAAAGAGATACTATGCCTAAATCTTACAGAGCAAGGCAAATGCAGATAAGTGGATGTTCTTGCTAGATCCAAGACAAAACACAAAATGCAAAATCTCTCTCTGGGAGAGTTCTTAAATCAATATCAAATATTACTGCTGGGTTAGCTTGGATGACATCACTTTTTGTCACCTGACTTTAGTTCCCAAGCTAAATCAGAAACTAGTGGAATTTTAACATCCCTGTGTGAGAACTACATATCTCTCAGATGTGCTCAGAACTGTGTAGCTGCTAGGAAGTCATAAAGCAATAAAACTATTCTCTCCAAAACAATAAAAAAATCTTCCAGCTCTAGACATCTTGTCTTCTTGCTGCATTTAAACTAACTTTTAGAGCACATCATAAAGCACTTAATTTCAACTTATTTTCATGAGGTTTTGTAAGTAAATCTTCTATGTTCCAGCAGGGTATGCTGTGGTTACATTCTTGAAGCTCAGTACATGACATGCAGTTCTGTATAAATCCTATCAATATTCACAAATGACATAAAATTATTTACAAAATTCCAGATAGCTGGGCTAGCAGTGTCACGTGGATGTTAAAGTTCGTGTTTGAACAATGTGTTGTACGTTTGTTTACACTGGCTATAACTTAAATGTTCTGCCAGTTGTTGCTTAAATGGACATGAAGTCTTGTTCACATAAAATGCTGAGTAAGAACAGAGAGTAAAACAAATTACCCATTTACTGGTACAAGTTATTAATTGTTTTATTAAGTGCTCCTGCTTACATTATATGATTTATTATACAGCCACTTAGATGTGTGCAGTGTTTGGTGCCATCTTGCCAAGGGTCATGTTAACACATGCAACTAAGATGCTACAAGCACTGTTTTACTTTGAGATATAATAGTTTTAAGTTGACACTTTCTGTTCTTTTAAGATCATGCAATGTATAGTGCAGTTGAACTATGAACTGTGTCTTATACTTCTGTATGCACATTTCAACGCATAATTGTGTCTATTTGCAGTTTCTCTACATGGTTAGGTCTATGTGCATAGCTGGAAGGTGGCTCATTTATGTACTGTAAAGTGGGTTTAGTCACCCATAACCACTAAATGCTTTCATTTGGATATTCAGTGTCTCCTTGTGCTTAAATGCACAGAAATGCAGTGTGTATTTATGAATTTCAACCCTTATGTTAACATAGTCATTTCCATGATATAATATAATCAACAAATGTTAGGTGTCCTCTCTTCATGATGTACATATAAAAATAAGTTCAATGTACTATTGTATTTATTCATCTATTAATCAGATTAGTATGTTAGTCCTATTAGACCATTTTTTAGCAATGATGCATGGACTATCTTGCACAAAACAATCCACAGAGGGGGTAAACAAAGACTCTTAACATGTAACTGAAGTACACAGATAGTAAATGATGAAGTGCAAAGAATGTATTACAATAAAATTGGTTAACCAACATACTGAATGTTGTCTTATTACACAATAGATGTTATTGTAGTTAATGAGGATACATTCAACTATGACCAAATCTGAACTTCAACATTAGATGGTTAGTGATGTATATGTAGTAAATGACATTAGCTCCTTTTCTTAAGAAGGTATTTAGTAGATGCTTGAAAGGATTAAACTTTGACATAATTCCACCAATATGGCTCCAAACTAGAGATAGCTTTTTTTTCTCTAAAGACAGGTTTACTTCGGTATAAAATCATGACACTACCAGCTCAAACATTTAAGTATGTAGTTTCAGTCTGAGATGTAAAGTGTTGCAGAACTCAAGGTACATTGGAATAGTGATTTGTAGATGGAAACAACTTTGGATAAGATCATTCTTCTTCTCTTGCTTTTAAATGCTGCAGTTTATGGACAGCTTTTGCATTACAATATCAAAGCATGTTTCACATACATTTCTAAATTGTTAACATTTTTGAGTTAAGGGAGAGAAGAAGGGACAATTTTGATCAGGTTCAGGCACCTAGGCAGTGAGACATTTTTCTGTGATACATATGGGTGGGGACACATGCTGAAGTGATATTCAGCTTCAGAAAAACATGACTGTTGCAAACTACCTATGGGCAAAGAGAAGCTCACACTGCCATGCCCACAGCTTTAATAACTAAGTGCATAGATGTGATCTCAAAGACTACTGTAGTTGCATTTATGCTCCAGTATGCATTTTAGGTAAAAGTCCCTAGACACCATGAAGGGAGTAGTGGTCCACACATGCACACCAATTACAAAGGCACTGCATATTGTCCATTGCATTTTTTACTGACACTGACAGGCCCACAGGCCAGCCTGCGGCTGATTCCTACTATACTGCCTGCTGTCGCACATTGCCTTGGAGGCCATGGACATTATTTTCCCCTTTATGCATTTGCTTATTGAAGTTGTGGGCATGGCACTGCATTCTTATCTTTGCCAACAGGGAATTCAGAACAGCCATATTACTCAGCAGCTGAATGTCACTTCAGCTATGTGTCTCAACCACAGGAAATGTCTCACTGCCTAGGCACCTGAATCCATGTAGATGAAGTCAAGTTGGCCATTAATGTCTCATACTACATGCCAACATGGAGAATAATGGAAAATGTTACAGCCTGTCCTCTTTCTATTTTCTTTTGCCACTAAGATTAATTTTGTTGGTACCGTCATGTCATCAACACTGACTTCTTGTATGTCTGATATGACTAGCCCATCTTGAACTCAGTTCATGTCAATACATTCCAAATTGTTTGTGGTGAATATGCAAGGCATTTTTGTCCCAGTGTATTTTGACTTGGAGAACTGTTAGTTCATCTTTTTTGTACCACTTTGGCACTTTACCATCTATTGGGAAATGTGAAGATGTGATTATGATTGTAACACAGTTTGAGTTGTTTGTTTATACTTAGTTTTTCAGGCTTACTCTGCATATTTTTTATTAGCACCAATGCTTCCATTATTTTATTGGTATTTATTGGTTTTGGTCAAAGTAATGCAAACTAAATAATTCACATTTGTAACATCTATTTTTATATTATTGTTTTATCTTTTGCTTACTTGTTTGCATTGTCTTTTTTAGTGAAACAGCTTATGACTCAAGCTCTGTAATAAATTTGACATTGAAAAGGAAGGCCATGGACTTCCCCTCCCAGTGTGATGTTAGTCAACACTGATCTCTCTACTTCTTTTTTTACAAAAATAGTATGGTTAGAACAAGTAGATAGGAATACGCTAGTTTATATTATCAGCTGAACATTTGGTCTGTAGAACAGTATCAATGACCAAGGTGTAAAATAAGTTGGCTCAACATATATTTCCTCTTTTCCCATATCTATTCTTCTAAGTTCAGATTAAGCTAAGAATTAAAACCAGCTAGCAGTCTCAAGTTGAGTTTGTAAAAAAAAAATCAGAACTTATTATGCTATTAAAATATTAAATTAATGTAACAGAATGACTAGACTATTAATTAAAGTATTGTATATATTAAAAAACAGAAAAGTTACTTGAGTTTAATGTCTGTCAAAAAGTTTAGGAAGACCAAATCCCAACAAATGGTTATTTTATATCTAAATCCTTCTGAGTATAAAACGACTTTTAAAGCTAAGATTTAGTTCCTGTTCCTTAGATCTTTCTTGGTTGGAATAGCCTTTTAAGGGTCTTTGTTTCTTAACAAGTACTGGGAAGCAGGTCTGAATTTGATGAACACTCTCTCAGGAATCCATAAAAATGAAATCATTGCAAATCCACACTGTTTTTTGTTTAGGCACAAATGAATTCAATTGCAGGCAGAATGTGGCTGGTTTCCTTTCAAGGTAAACCTGTTCTTCACTGCAAATGGATTTCATTGCCTCATGAATGACCATGAAAGCAGCAAGATCAAATATTATAGTTCTCAGTTCCTTTACAAGAGTGACTCAGTTCAGTATGTAACCAAGACAAGTTCCTTCTCAGAAGTCAGCTGTAACTTTGTAGTTCTATGTTGTTAGCTGAGCAGAGAAGATGAGCCAATAAACTTCAGAAGAAATGCTGAAGATGATGAACCCTCCTTATACGTTCCTCTGTAAACATATGATTATGCAAAAAGGAGGGAAAACTGGCATATCTTTTTACTCTGCTTTTGACTGATTCCAGCTGCAGTTGTAAACAAAACTCTATTTAGTGTAATTCCTTTAGTGTCTAAGCCTGGGGAACAAAGACCTGTTTTTTGCCCAGGTCTGTTACTCTTTGACAAGTTAATATTTTGACAACAGGAACATGGTTTGTAAAGGTGATAGATAATGACCAATTCATAGGTACAGATTCAAAGTCCATTTGGTTTGAGCAGTGCCACTTGGTGTACATTCCTTGTGAGATGAAATTTAAGCAGACATTAGCAGAACTAGCTGTAATGGCCTTGTTTTCCTGCTGTAGAAGGAAGTAGTAGTCCACAAAAATCACTAAAATTGATAGGCCAATAAAAGATCTATTAAAATGATAGATTGGACTATTGAGGATAAAAAAGAAATTATGTATCGTTACTATTATACAAGAAGCCCAAAACTGATGGATAGAAGATACACAAAAAGACTAAGAGAGAAATTAGAGGGAAGAAAAATACTTGCACAAAGGAAACTGTCAAATGCTTCAAATACACATTTGTGTTTGTTAATATGACAGAGTCATGAAAAACATTATATAGACCAAAAACCCTTGGGCCATTTGGAAAAAGAAGAAACTGAGGAAGTGTAAAAATATAAAGAACAAGCTGCAGAGATTTTTGAAAAGTGTAAAAAAGAAACATCAACATGGGAAAGAAAGAAAGAGCAATCAGATATGGTGCAATATTTATGCAAAGGAGAGAGGCAAAATAATAAATACAAAAAAGTAAAGCTATTTCAAGAAAAATATAGGCAAAGGTACCCAGATATGGAAACTTTCACAATACAAAAATAAGATCACAAAGAGGGAATGTAGAACAGAAGATTAGTAAAGTAGAAGTTAAAAAACAGAAGCAGAAGTTACGGAATACCTGCAAAGTGAAGGATTTAGTGTAGAAAGTCTAACACAGGTTATATATCACAGGTTGATGGAACAATGAGTCCCCAAGTAAGGAGAAACAAGAGGAGCAGGAGACATCTGAAAAAGAAATGCCACAGCACATCAGAGTTCCGGACCTTCATTAAACACCACAGGGGCCATTGTGAATGCAAACGGAACTGCAACAAGCACTATCTCTAATAATGTAAGTGTTAACAACAAACAATCTGTCTGAATGGCTTAAAAGTAATTCATGTTTTAATCAGAACCAGAGTACAGTGACTGAGTCTCTTAATGACTGGCTTTAAAAACAAAACAGTGTAAGAAACCTACTGATTTTTACATGCAAAATGTATATGTATATATTTATATATAATTTTTGATCGCAAAATGAACTAAGGTTGATATATTTCCAGCCATGTAGTATATTGCCTTGTATAAAATCACAGACTTAATAATTTGGTTAAATAAGATGTACCATTAAAGTACATTAGGGCTATATATTATTATGACAGCTACTTGGTAGGGCAGGACCAGCTCGAATGTCACACTGATGGGGGAAGGGATGTGAATTTAACATGTGTACCAATAACACTTTGTTTTACAGCACAGTAAACCACTCCCATGCCTGATATAAAAAGTATATATATATTTAGAAAGCTTGTGAGGAAATTATTACTCTATTTTTGTTTTACTTGGATCGCTTGTCTGTGTACTTAATAAAGGACTGCCTGCCTTGCTTGGATTATTTTCGAATACTTAGTAATACTGTAGAATTATATATTTTCTATTGTTACTTTTTGACTTGACGAGTTTACGTTCGCTACTTCTACTACTATTGTCTGATCTGATTAATATACAGTGATTAACTAGAAATATATGGACTGAAAATCTTCCACACAGAGAAGTTTCTTACACTGTTTTGTTTTTAGACCCACTACACTTTAGTGGGTTGTTTTGAGACTTCGGGGATACCACGGAGATTACTTGTTTTTTAATGACTGGCTTCCTGATTAAGATCGTATTTTACTGAAAATTAAAAAATTACAGATGGACAATGCATACTTTAGTGAGTGCATTTAGTTAAAAATAGTTCCCAAAGGCCTGCGTGTCTGGCGTTTCCTGACTGGACTAGTTGCTAATTCTGGTTTCCACAATGAACTTTTGGCCTTTTTTGATAAATGGGGTCTAGAATACATGGAAATGGTGGTAAACCATAATGAAATGAGTATTGTTGAACTGAGTCAGGAAGTAAAGACTTTGGATGAACTTATTACTAATTACCCTGGGTTCAGCACTAACAGGTTTGACTACAACAGGATTTTCAGTTCTATTGATGAACAAATGACTGTTAGCAAAAATAGAAAAATTAAAAAGCTCATCAGGGATGAGAGGGGCTATGCCAACCATGTTGCTTACCCAACCCACCCCCCTCACATGGCATCTAAAGAAACCCCCACATCAAACCAATGAAGTTGCAACTAACATGGACATTGACATTGATTCAATGGATGAACATTTTTTTAGTGGAAGAAAACGTTCCCCAATTAAGATGGTCAGAACGCCTCATGAATCAGTGTGGGGGGGGGGGTACGAACTTTCAGAACAATCATTTTCAAGCCCCTGCACAGAGAGGCAATGGCCAAGTGAACAGGGGAAACAACTATTGTTCATGGAGGGGGAGGAGACAATAGAGACTGATATTTCATCACAGTCTATACCTGACATTGTTCGAGGGGAAAGTTCCCCAACTTTACATATTGACCTCATCAGTACTGGAGACTTTAAGGTTTACAATTATACTGACATTTCCTTGAATGTAACTACTTGTGACCTCTTGGCAAAAGGTTTTATGTTTGTTCCTAGTCAATACTTAAACACTGTGAATACACTGGCTGATTTAAAACTTTATGTGAGGAAATTGAATTTACAGGTTTTGTTTCAAGGGGTAGAACAGGTATGTCAACCACTCAAGGTATCCAGTTCTTACAATCCCCTGACCCATCCTATTTTAGCATCCTTTGAGAGTGTTTGTGAACTCGATATTAGAAATCTGCGTAACAGGTTTAGAAACAATAGTTTCAATAGTAATTTAACTAAAGAAGAGAGAGATGAGCTTAATTGTTTAAAACAACTATATGGCATCAGAATAATAAAACCAGATAAAGGGGGTGGGGTTGTCATTATGAGAACTGATGACTATATCAACAAAATTAAATCTATCTCGGAGACAGATACTTCCTGTGAAAGTTCCTTAAATGGGTTAAATGGCACATACAATAGAATAAGGGGGTACATCCAGAACTTATTTATTGATGATCTGATTTCAATCCATGAACTACACTCTCTAACAATGCTATTTCCAATTACACCCACAATTTTTGGTTTGCCGAAACTACATAAAACATTCAACAACCACCCATGTGTCCCATTGTTGATGCCTGGGGATCAATCATGCACTGCTTAGCCAAATTTCTGGATACTGAACTGAAGAAGTTACTTTTGGATGAACCCCACTTATGTATTGATTCCTGGGACTTCTTAAGGAAAATCAATAACACTTGTTTTAGGTCCAACTTTTTATTTATTACAATTGATGTAGTAGATTTATATTCTGTCATCCCACATTCCATCGAGGAGGAATGGTTTTGTGATTATTTGTTTTCTAAGTGAATACCCCAGGACAAAATCAATATGTATGAACAGATTTTGGATATGGTGCTGAGAAGCAACTTTATCTTGTTCGACAATCAGTATTATTTACAAACACAAGGGGTTGCTATGGGTTCAGCATGTGGGGGGCTCTACACCAATATCGTCATGCTGGAATGGGAAAAACATACTTTGACACAATCAACATATTTCAAATTCTGTCATACTTACATGAGGTATTTGGATGATGTTTATTTTATGGGAAGGCCCTAGAGACCAAATTGTTGAATTCATTAACTATATTAAAAACTCAGCCTCCTTTTTGAGGTTCACATATAGTGCTAATGCATGTGAAATTTCTTATCTTGATGTTCTGTTAAAAAAAGATCTGGAACAGCAGAGATTTGTGGCTGAAATTTTCAGAAAAGAAACCTATTCCAATAGTTTTCTGCATTTCAACAGCTGCCACCCATTCACTCAGAAATGTGCAGTTATTAAGGGGTAATTTGTGTGTGCAGCATGAATGGTGACAACTTGGATATGTTTCACCAGAGAATGCCTTAACTTGAAGGAAATGTTCTTGAGAAGAGGTTATCCCCCCAATTTAATTGACATCATGAAGGAGGTTAGTGAGAAAAGACAATGTGGGTATTTTGCACAAATTTTGGGCACCCCTAATACTGACCATCCCAATTTGACTGGGTTGAACATAACTGAAACAGTCATGGACACTGTTGTGAATGACCAAACAATTGTCCATAACCAGGAAATATATAGGGGGCACCATTCCTCTGGGTCTGAAGTAACTAATTACCACACAAGTTTTTCAACTGTCTTCTCAAATGACGCATACACTATTAAAGATATTCTGTGTAAGAATTGGAATTTGTTGAGTTGTGACAGAAAACTTTTTAAAATCTTAGGAGAAAGTCCCTGTGTGTATTTTCAAGAAGGGCCCTAACATGAAGAACATTTGCGAACGTAATAATGATGGAATCTATAGGAAGGGTCAGATGATTAAGTACGGGGCATGTAAATTTTGCCCTTTCATTTTGGAAGTCAGTGAATGTGAAATTAATAGAACGAAAATAAAAATACCTGATAGGAGTAGTTGTTTAACTTAAAGAGTGGTTTATTGTGCTTTAGGTTCCTTTTGCCCATGTTTTTATGTGGGGAAGACGGAATGTAAGCTTAAAAATAGGATCAGTGAGCACCTTAGGAATATAAGGAATGCTAGTGAAGTGAATGCACTTGCTAGACACATTAGTGAGTACAACAATCACCGGTTCAAATTTGTAGTACTTGAAGTCCAAAAAAGACATAATAGGGGGCAGCCTGGCCATATTTACTTGAAAAAGCCGACTTGCTATGGCAATTACGACTTGATGCCACTCATTGGCCAGGCTTAAATGACAGCCTTTCCATAAGCAGTCTGCTTAAACTGAGGACTCTTGAGAGGTGAAACATTCCCTTTAGATATGGATATGGTACAAAAATGTTTTTTTTTTGGCCTTCATACCTGTTATATGTATATGTACATGACATTTATTCATTTGTTCCTAATGGATTTTTAACTGTATGCATATCTTACTTGTGTTTTTATATACATGTATATTTTTTCAAAAGCATCTTAAAAACATTTTTATATATGCACATATTTACATATTTATTCTTGTGTTTATAATACATAGTTTAGGGTGTTGACATTTGCACATTTTTTAATATGTATTTTTATATTTTGATATTTATACTGGTTTGTGCTGAAACATTTATGTGTAGTAATTCAGACTTCTGTTCCAGAAGACTGTTTCAGACTTGGGAGTGGTTTTCACTAATCCAGGAAGTGACTTCATGTAAGATTTCCTATTTAAAACAATGTACTTACTTAATTTCCTTGTATCTGATGAAGTTCCTGCTTTTACTTTTGGACTGAAAGTGCTTATACCTTCTTGTTTGTCTGAATAAAGAAAGCATCCTTGTACTGAATTGTACTGAATTCGATGTGTTGGCTTGATTTAAAGCACACACTGGAATATTTAAGGGCTCACTGGCTATCATTGTCTGCAAACTGCTTGTGCGACGATTTTCTTGGTGGTTTGTGCAGTTTTTCGTCTTTTACTTGATACATATTTTGTTTAATCTTAAATAAATTGAAAGGGAAGCCAAATTGTTGCAAGATTGCAGATATAAAGGATCACAATATCATAACTAAAGCCTTTGTAATGTCTCTCCCTGAGTCTCTTCTGTCAGCTACATCTTTTTTTATATGTTCACTCCCAGACTCAAGTGAATCTAACTCTCTCCAGCTGTCTTCCTCTACAGTGTAAGTGTACTGAGCACACAGTCAGCTGTCTCCCTCTACAGTAAGTGTGCTGAGCACACGGTCAGCTGTCTCACTCTACAGTAAGTGTACTAAGCACACAGTCAGCTGTCTCACTCTACAGTAAGTGCACTAAGCACACGGTCAGCTGTCTCCCTCTACAGTAAGTGTACTGAGCACACAGTCAGCTGTCTCCCTCTACAGTAAGTGTACTGAGCACACAGTCAGCTGTCTCACTCTACAGTAAGTGTACTGAGCACACAGTCAGCTGTCTCCTATACAGTAAGTGTACTGAGCACACGGTCAGCTGTCTCCCTCTACAGTAAGTGTACTGAGCACACAGTCAGCTGTCTCCCTCTACAGTAAGTGTACTGAGCACACGGTCAGCTGTCTCCCTCTACAGTAAGTGTACTGAGCACACAGCCAGCTGTCTCACTCTACAGTAAGTGTACTGAGCACACGGTCAGCTGTCTCCCTCTACAGTAAGTGTACTGAGCACATGGTCAGCTGTCTCCCTCTACAGTAAGTGTACTGAGCACACAGTCAGCTGTCTCCCTCTACAGTAAGTGTACTGAGCACACAGTCAGCTGTCTCCCTCTACAGTAAGTGTACTGAGCACACAGTAA